>NC_134401.1:112986816-113103360 GCF_050003625.1 Haematobia irritans
AAATGGGCCATATCGGTCCACTTTTACGTATAGCCCCCATATAAACGGACCCCCAAATTTGTCTTGCGGAGCCTAAAAGAGATGCAAATTTCATCCGATACGGCTGAAATTTGGTACATGATGTTAGTATATGGTCTCTAACAACCATGCAAAAATTGGTTCACATCGGTCCATAATTATATATAGCCCCCATATAAACGATCCCCCGATTTGGCTTGCAGAGCCTCTAAGAGAAACAATTTTCACCCGATCCGGCTGAAATTTGGTACGTGGTGTTAGTATATGGTCTCTAACAACCATGCAACAATTGGTCCATATCGGCCCATAATTATATATAGGCCCCATATAAACCGATCCCCCGATTTGGCTTGCAGAGCCTCTAAGAGAAACAATTTTCACCCGATCCGGCTGAAATTTGGTACGTGGTGTTAGTATATGGTCTCTAACAACCATGCATATCGGTCCATAATTATATATAGCTCCCATATAAACCGATCACCAGATTTGACCTCCGGAGCCTCTCGGAAGACCAAAATTTATCTGATTCAGTTGAAATTTGGTACGTGATGTTAATATATGGCCTCAAACACCCATGCTAAAATTGGTCGATATCGGTCCATAATTATATATAGGCCCCATATATACCTATCCCCAGATTTGACCTCCGGAGCACCTTGGAAGAGCAAAATTCTTCCCATTCGGTTGAAATTTGGTACGTGATGTTAGTATAGGGTATCCAACAACCATATAGGAATTGGTTCCTATCAGTCCATAATAATATATAGCTCCCATATAAACCGATCCCCAGATTTGACTTCCGGTGCCTTTTGGAGAAGCAAAATTCATCCGATCTGGTTGAAATTTGGTACGTGGTGGTAGTATATGATACTTAACAACCATGTGAGTTGAAATTTGTGGATGACAGTCTTTCGTAGAAGTTTCTACGCAATCCATGGTGGAGGGTACATAAGATTCGGCCTGGCCGAACTTACGGCCGTATATACTTGTTTATTTTTGTTTAATATATACCCCGTATGGACTAACTTACAATTGAGAAGACGTTGTTAAGAAGTTTTAAGATACCTTGCCTTTGGCAAGTGTTACCACAACCCAAGTAATTCGATTGGGGATGACAGTATTTAGTACAAGTTTCTATGCAATCCATGGTGGAGGGTACATAAGATTCGGCCTGGCCGAACTTACGGCCCTATATACTTCTGTTAATGTAGCTCTTCACTTCTTTTCCTTTTTAAGGTTACTCCTAAGTACTTCATTTCAGACACTGGTTCGATGTAGTGGGCAATTTTAGTCCGGTGCCTTTTGGAGAAGCAAAATTCATCCGATCTGGTTGAAATTTGGTACGTGGTGGTAGTATATGATACTTAACAACCATGTGAGTTGAAATTTGTGGATGACAGTCTTTCGTAGAAGTTTCTACGCAATCCATGGTGGAGGGTACATAAGATTCGGCCTGGCCGAACTTACGGCCGTATATACTTGTTTATTTTTGTTTAATATATACCCCGTATGGACTAACTTACAATTGAGAAGACGTTGTTAAGAAGTTTTAAGATACCTTGCCTTTGGCAAGTGTTACCACAACCCAAGTAATTCGATTGGGGATGACAGTATTTAGTACAAGTTTCTATGCAATCCATGGTGGAGGGTACATAAGATTCGGCCTGGCCGAACTTACGGCCCTATATACTTGTGTTAATGTAGCTCTTCACTTCTTTTCCTTTTTAAGGTTACTCCTAAGTACTTCATTTCAGACACTGGTTCGATGTAGTGGGCAATTTTAGTCCTTCTAGTGAACAGACATAACTCTATCTTCTCCTGGTTAATATTTCATCCTCAGGACCCTGTCCTCCCGTAGATTCTGTTAGGATCCTTTTCATAAAGTATTATAACACTGTGTGGGTTCAAATCCCTGCTTAAGCCTAGTACTAAGATCACGTTTTCGCACGGAAAACTGTTACACTCCATATAAAAAACGTTAGCGCGGAATAAATGCGAAATCTTTGTTTTGAACATTTTCAAACAAATTTTTATACAACCCTGGATTTTTCGCACGAAAATAGGCAGGTATATTATATGAGTTTGAGACCCTATTTACGGAGATAGATGAAGATATTCGTTTTTCGCAGAAACGAACTTAGTACTAAGCATTAGCTAGAATCCTTAGTAGGCCGTGTATATTTGTTACCCACAGTAGTGGCGGTAGTATACCTCTCTGTGAAGTTTCCCGCTCTACATTGGCCGCTATGGTTACGTCATGTGATCCATATCTTAACCTTCTATTCCTTAGTATATGGGCTATCTAATTTTTTAAAGATCCGGTCAATCGAAACTACACAGAAACAAATTTCAGGGAAATTTTTCCAATTAAAATCTTAATTGAGTTTTAAAAAATATTCAATTAAAAATTTAATTGAATCAACAAATTTTTTAATTGAAATAAAAATCAATCACACAAATTAATAGTATCAATTTATTTTTTAATTGGATCAATTAATTTTTTAATTGGCTGTCAAATTAATTTTTTAATTGATATTATCATTTCTGTGATTGAAGACATTTCAATTAAAAAATTAATTGGATCAATTAATTTCGTGATTGAATCAGAAAAAAATATTTTTGTGTGTATTGTAAGGATTTGATAAGTATGTCGGTGATAACGTTGCTGAAAGCTCCCTAGAAGTCAATACTTACAGCTAACGTTACGTCTAACAGAGAGGATCTCTCTCTCTAATATGTACCACCTTCTGTGGTACGACTTCAAATTAGGCACAAGTATGTGCTTTGGGTAACAATAGAACCCTATAGATTTTTCAAGAAAACGGTTCAGTTATTGATATTGCTCTCGGCGAATTTGGTTGAAATCCGTTCAGATTTAGATATAGCTCCCATATATAGCCTTCGCCCGATTTAGACTTATATAACCACAAAGGCCAATGTTGTACTCCCATTTACGTGAAACTTTGCATAGGGATCAGAGTTAATTTTCTCGATATACATGCTAAATTTAGTTGAAAAAAAACCTACTCTGTTATATTGGTATTTTAGCATATTTTATGTGCCTTCATAGCCACCCATGCCAAGCAAAATCCATACTTCCAAAAATAACAAACAAGGACTAATATTTCACATCGCTACCAAAAAACAAACACACAATCCTTTCGATTAGGAAATTCTTGATTTTCCTCCTGGGGAAACAAAACGGAAATAACAATGTGCCATAATTTATAAATATTCAAAGGAGGAAGAAACCTAAACACGTATGGCTCACGTGTCCGACACGTGAGTTATAGCTTTGCCATAGAACATTTCAATCCTCCATTGTCACTTATCAAATGTCTTGGAAAATATCTTCATTCCCAGTTTGATTCGTTATCGTTAAACAAAGCAAACATATTCGTGTAGGGAAATCAAAAATATTTTCTTAACAAATTACACGAAAAACTCCTTTTGAGAAAATACAGCTGTTACCAGGATTTACGCCTCGAATTTCCATGGTGGTGGCAATGAGACATCAACATTGCAAAGAGCGGAGTATGTTAAAACATAGGTGCACATATGCAAACATATGTATGCAGCAGAATAACAACAAAAAAACACAAAAACATAAAGCAAATGACGAGTACCATATACACTCACTCAGAATAATCAGCATCTTTACAAGAGAAGAGACTGATGATGAAAATACACTTGGGTGAGTGTGTGAGTATAGGTGAGTAATTGTAAACAATTTTCAGCTTTCTCTGGAGTACACACATCAATGCATAGTATTTTAATAGAGATTAAAACTCGATAATAGATTATGGTAAAAGGCCCAATTATCCCCTAGAATATGAGAGTGTATGTGTGAGTAGCTTAAGTAGATTTGTTTCATTTTCACCTGTCTATGATGTATATGAGTGTTTGAGGATATCTCTCTTAGGCCTTTAAAGATTTCTAAAGGATAAATAAACAACCTAGAAATGTCATAAGTTCTCAATGCTGCTAATACATTTCTGTATTTTTTCTTTTTTGCCTTTTTATCTTCAAATCGTATTCTTTCATTTCTGGGTCTTTCATCTTCTCTGGTTAATTGTTTCATCTCAGACTTTGTATGTTCGTTAGTTTTTTTTTCTCTTGGTCAAATTTTGCCTTCTTTTTCCTTTTGTTCTCAATGCTGCAACAACAACAAAAACAGTTATCCTTTACGAGTTGAAGAATGGAAATTCTAGAAAAAAAAGACCACAACATTGTTTTATAGTTCCATCTGTTATCTTCATGACTACTACCACCACCATCACCAAAGGGTGGACAATATCCACTTTTTCAAATGTCCTTTGTTATTACCGCCTGTTTCTTATTTGTTACGGTTTCTTTATGAAACGTATTCAAGGATATTGCATTTGTGTTTTATAGTTGTATTTAGTAGGGACAAATTGTTATCCCTGGGATATACAGTGGTTTGGAGTCGTAAATGATCAATATATGTACACCGGCCAAATTCGAAGATGGGCCATATCGGTCCAGGTTTTTATATATAGTCTCCATCTTAACTGATCTTCTGATTTGACTTCTTTGGCGTCTAGACACCCCAATTTTTTATCCAATGTGCCTGAAATTCAAAATGTAGAGATATTTTAGGTCCACAAAGTGATGTGCCGAATGCGGTGTATATCGGTCCATGTCACCGTGGTGCAATGGTTAGCATGCCCGCCTTGCATACACAAGGTCGTGGGTTCGATTCCTTCTACGACCGAACACCAAAAAGTTTTTCGGCGGTGGATTATCCCACCTCAGTAATGCTGGTGACATTTCTGAGGGTTTCAAATCTTCTCTATGTGGTTTCACTGGAATGTGGAACGCCGTTCGGACTCGGCTATAAAAAGGAGGTCCCTTGTCATTGAGCTTAACATGGAATCGGGCAGCACTCAGTGATAAGAGAGATGTTCACCACTGTGGTATCACAATGGACTGAATAGTCTAAGTGAGCCTGATACATCGGGCTGCCACATAACCTAACCTAACCTAACCATCGGTCCATGTTTTGGTATAGCCCCCATATAGATCAATCTCCCGATTTGACCATTTTTATCCAATATAGCTGAAATTCAAAATATAGAGGTACTTTAGGTCGACAGAGAAGTGTGCCCAATATGGAGTATATCGGTCTATGTTTTGCTATAGTCCCCATATCGACCAATCTCCCGATTTGACTCTGGACAAACATTTTCAATCCTTGACTTAATTCACTTAATGTTTCTAGTTTGATTAAAAAGTTAATTATAATAATCAATTTTTAATTTTTCAACTTCAATAAACTTTTTAATTGGAAATATTATGGTAATATTTTTATACCCTCCACCATAGGATGGGGGGTATATTAACTTTGTCATTCCGTTTGTAACACATCGAAATATTGCTCTAAGACCCCATAAAGTATATATATTCTGGGTCGTGGTGAAATTCTGAGTCGATCTGAGCATGTCCGTCCGTCCGTCTGTTGAAATCACGCTAACTTCCGAACGAAACAAGCTATCGACTTGAAACTTGGCACAAGTAGTCGTTATCGATGTTGGTCGGATGGTATTGCAAATGGGCCATATCGGTCCACTTTTGCGTATAGCCCCCATATAAACGGACCCCCAAATTTGGCTTGCGAGGCCTCTAAGAGAAGCAAATTTCATCCGATCCGGCTGAAATTTGGTACATGGTGTGAGTGTATGGTCTCTAACAACCATGCAAAAATTGGTCCACATCGGTTCATAATTATATATAGCCCCCATATAAACCGATCCCCCGATTTGGCTTGCGGAGCCTCTAAGAGAACCAAATTTCATCCGATCCGGCTGAAATTTGGTACATGGTGTTGGTACATGTTCTCTAATGACCATGCAAAAATTGGTCCACATCGGTCCATAATTATATATAGCCCCCATATAAATTGATCCCCAGATTTGTCCTCCGGAGCCTCTTGGAGGAGCAAAATTCATCCGATCCAGTTGAAATTTGGAACATGGTGTTAGAATGTGGTCTCTAAGAAAAACGCAAGAATTGGTCCATATCACCGTTCCGCAGATTTGATCTCCGGAGCCTCTTGGAGGAGCAAAATTCATCCGATCCGGTTGAAATTTGCAACGTGGTGTTAGTATAAGGCCGCTCTATAGTTATATATAGCCGATCCCCAACACACAAAAATTGGTCCATATCGGTTCATAACCATGGTTGCCACTCGAGCCAAAAATAGTGTACTAAAATTTTATTTCTATAGAAAAATTTGTAAAAATTTTATTTCTATAGAAAATTTTGTCAAAATTTTATTTCTATAGAAAATTTTGTCAAAATTTTATTTCTATAGAAAATTTTTTCCAAATTTTATTTCTATAGAAAATTTTTGCCAAATTTTATTTCTATAGAAAATTTTTTTCCAAATTTTACTTCTATAGAAAATGTTGTCAAAATTTTATTTTGTCAACATTTTAATCGCCCTTTTTAGTTTAATATATACCACGTATGGACTATGTTGTATATATTACGGTGTTAGGAAGTTTTAAGTTGCCATCGGCACGTGTTACCGCAAGCCAAGTAATTCGATTGTGGATGACAGTCTTCAGTAGAAGTTTCTACGCAATCCATGGTGGAGGGTACATAAGCTTCGGCCTGGCCGAACTTACGGCCGTATATACTTGTTTTTTGTATAGGGTACTTAGGATTCTCACTGAACAGCTGGATATCTGAGCAATGTGGAATAATGGGAAATGAAGTAGCAGATGTCCTCGCTAAAAAGTGCACTCGTGGAACGAATAATGTCCTTGCGCAGGTTTTTCCTCTAATGTCCTTTTACATTTACAGGATTCATGTCAAATATGATTAACTATGGCCGTAGGTCCTTTCGGAAGGTTGCAAATAAACCAAGATGATATGGAACGAAAATAGCCGTAGGTATTGGCGATAAACAGACAGAAATTGACCACTGTAACGGCCAATGGTAGCTCCCCATTTGTCTTCATCGACTTTGAGGCCACATATTGTGGGGAAAATGTCATTAAAAACACTTGACCCCTAAAGACATTATTGAAGGCCCGGACAGATAAACATTTCGACCATGGACATTCCAACAGGCACCACCGCACTAGGCACGCGTCAACCAAGAATGGCTTAACATAATAAGGACGTTCCTCGCATCATTTCCAAAGCACAATGGCCACCAAAATCTCCGGATCTCAATCCCTTGGACTTTTGCGCCAAGAGCATTTTTATACCCTCCATCATAAGATGGAGATATATTAACTTTGTCATTCCGTTTGAACACATCGAAATATTGGTCTCAGACCCCATAAAGTATATATTCTGGGTCGTGGTGAAATTCTGAAATTCAGTTCTATCATCACGCCAACATCCGAACGAAACAAGCTAACAACTTGAAACTTGACACAAGTAGTTGTAATTGATGTAGGTCGGATGGTATTGCATATGGGACCACTTTTACGTGAAGCCCCCATATAAACCAACCCCCAGATTTAGCTTGCGTATCTTCTTAGAGGGCCGATCCCCAGATTTGGCTTGCTTGAGGACCGATGACTTGCTTGAGGACCGATGGCTTGCTTGAGGACCGATCCCCAAATCTGGCTTTCGGAGACTCTTGGAGGAGCAAATTCCATCCGATTCGGTTTAAATTTGGTATGTGGTGTTAGTACACTGAAAAAATATTTACTTGATATTAACGATTACGCAACCTAAATTTTTGGATGCGAAATTTACAAAATATTAAGAACAAATTTCTTTAAAATAATGAGAAATTTTAATTAAAATAAAGTTTATAATCTTTGCTTCAACAATTTTATTCATTAAACTTAGGACACACATTTGGTAAATTTGCGTCCCTCCTTTAAAGTCGTATGTCTTTGAGCTAAGGCTAATATTCCTTAAAGTAAAGAAACACATTTTTTATTTAAAGAAATTGTCCTTAAATTAACTGAAATATTGAAACTTTAGATTTAAGATAAAAACGCTTCAAATATAGGCTAAGACTTATTTCGAGGATTTAGCGTCTTTGGTTTAAAGTTTTTTTTGGAATTAAGAAGTATCCGTTATAATTTGGATTTTTAAGCCGGCATTTATTTGTACGTGAGTACCTTTATTAATAAACCGCGGAAAGGGAATGCAAATTTGAAAAATGAGATCTGTATCCTAATTTTAATTTTATTGATCCTAGATTTAAAGCCATATATAGAGTTCATTTCCCGTGCTTCCTGCTGGCGCAAATTCCATCCGATCCGTTTGAAATTTAGACCTCTTATAACCGTGCGAAAATTGGTTCAGAATTATTTATAATAGCCTCTATATAAATCGTTCAAGAACTTAATTGTTTATATAGGTAATTACCTAAACTCCTTAATATCACCAATATCGACTAAGATTTGGGTACAGTTATCATTTTCACAAATAAGGTCATATTACCCAAATCTCCATTCCATTCAACCTTCTTAAAACACTGTAGACTCTATACACATTCCTTTGCCATTTGCCAAAGAAAGTAAAGATTTTGTGTTTGATGGCGATAGTGGTGGTGGTGGTTGTAGTCATAATCAACATTTGTCTCAAAGACATTTCTTCCAACCAAGAAATGCTGCAGAAATACAAAGTCAACACAAAATGAAATCTTTTGCAGTTGTTATCCTCTTGTCCTCGGTGGTCCTTTTTCTGTGTAGGAGTAATTGTTTGAATGATACAGACATTTTCTCATTAATGGAGATGATGATGATGATGATGGTGGACAATTCTAGTATTTTCCTGTCTTGCAAATCGTATCAAAGCTGCATTTGTATGTAGGATTGGCATAAATCTTCTCTATGTATATCCTGTAATTGTCCTTTCGTCCTTTGGTTTTGTTTCTTTCGTTGCCTATATATATTTTTTTGTTGGAATAAAATGTCTACTGTGACAATTACAGAAAAATTTAGCAATTTGGACATTATGACTGTCTGACATAGAGATATGGAAGGAGGCAGGTCGGTATAATAGCAATTATTTACAGTCTCTGACGCTTGCTCATAGTTCACAGTTGATCTCTTTATATTGTCTGACAGCATTTGCATTGCAATTTATTTTGCAGAAGGTGCAAAATTCTAATTATAAGGACTAAGGAAATTTCATTTGAAATTTCTATGAGGGTTTATTTCAAATGTTGTCGACTCTGTTTGTTCGTTTGAAAGAAATTCGTTTCGTGTTAATTAAATGAATTGTGTCAAGATGTGAGACAGACGCTGCAATAGATTTTAATCTCTGTAATTTTATAACCAGCTTAGGCATGCCTGAATCAAAACCTTTGACATGCAATTGCTCTGAATTTCCTTAAATGTGCAAATCCTTTCAAAGTGATATGCAATATGATAACGAAATGGAAAAATAAGTATATACGTAGAAAAAAAAATAATTGGAAAAAACGTAACTAGAATGTGAGAAAATTTCACTAAATGTTATTATATTTTTTGAAATTTCTACTGTGCAAGAAAATTTTTCTTTTCTGCGGAACGAAATTTTAGGCGAACAAAGTTTTCTTCAGGCTCCAAAAAAAAAACAACTTTAACAAGTATATACGGCCGTAAGTTCGGCCAGGTCGAATTTTATGTACCCTCCACCATGGATTGCATAGAAACTTGTACTAGAGACCGTCATCCCCAATCGAATTACTTGGGTTGTGGTAACACTTGCCGATGGCAAGGTATCTTAAAACTTCTAAACACCGTCTTCTCAATTGTAAGTTAGTCCATACGGGGTATGTATTAAACAAAAATAAAAAGGCCGATTAAATACGTATATAATTCAGTTTGACAAAATTTTCTATAGAAATAAAATTTTGACAAAATTTTCTATAGAAATAAAATTTTGACAAAATTTTCTTTAGAAATAAAATTTTGACTAAATTTTCTATAGAAATAAAATTTTGACAACATTTTCTATATATATAAAATTTTGACAAAATTCTCTATAGAAATAAAATGTTCACAAAATTTTCTGTAGAATAAAATTTTGACAAAATTTTCTATAGAAATAAAATTTTGACAAAATTTTCTATAGAAATAAAATTTTGACAAAATTTTCTATAGAAATAAAATGTTGAAAAAAAGTTTTATATAAATAAAATTTTGACAAAATTTTCTATAGAAATAAAATTTAATTTTGACAAAATTTGGATAGAAATTCAATTTTGGTAGATTATTTTTGGGGATCGGATATATATAACTATAGACCGATATGGACCAATTTTGGCATGGTTGTTGGCGACCATATACTAGCGCAATGTACCAAATTTTACCACGTATCAAATTTCAACCGGATCGGATGAATTTTACTCCTCCAAGAGTTCCGAAGGTCAAATCTGGGGATCGGTTTATACGGGGGCTACATATATGGTTATGGACCGATATGGTTATGAAACAATTTTTGCATGGTTGTTAGAGACCATATACTAACACCATGTACCAAATTTCAGCCGGATCGGATGAAATTTTTTTCTCTTATAGGCTCTACAAGCCAAATCGGGGGATCGGTTTATATGGGGGCTATATATAATTAGGGACCGATGTGAACCAATTCTTGCATGGTTGTTATAGACCATATACTAACACCATGTATCAAAATCTGGGGATCGGTTTATATATAATTATGGACCTACTGCAATAACAACTACTTGTGCCAAGTTTCAGGTCGATAGCTTGTTTCGTTCGGAAGTTAGCGTGATTTCAACAGACGGACGGTCGGACAGACATGCTTAGATCGACTTGAATTTCACCACGACCCAGAATATATATACTTTAGAACAATATTTCGATGTGTTACAAACGGAATGACAAAGTTAATATACCCCCATCCTATGGTGGAGAGTATAAAAACAAATAAAAAAATTAGAGACAATCGTTGTATAAATTCGCCTTTATTTGCCCTTAAAAAATATTTTGTGTCAAAAGAGAATTTCATTTATCTGAAATTTCTTCGGGAATTAACTGACAATTTTGGATTCGTAGCTAGCATTTACATCGTATAAATGCAAAAAAGAAATAAAAATAAAAAACAAATATATTTGACCATTGTTATTCCTCGAGGTAATTTGCCGATTTCGACACACCTCTTTATGGTCCCAAAATACCTCTAGATTTCCAATTCCCAAGAAGTAAAATCGGGAGATCTATATGGAGGCTATACCAAAACATGGACCGATACACCCCATTTTCTTTAAGGTCCAAAAATACTTCCAGATTTTCAATTTCAGGCAAATTGGATAAAAACTACGATTTTTATAAGCCCAAGACTCCAAATCGGGAAGTCATTTATATGGGGACTATATCAAAACTTGGACCGATATACGAACTTGACCTGCATGCAAACAAAAAACGAATCTGTACCAAATTTTAGGACGATAGCGCTATTATTGAAGGCTGTAGCGTGATTACAACAGACGGACAGACAGACGGACAGACAGACGGACATACTTATATCGTCTTAGAATTTCTCCTTGATCTAGAATATATACTTTATATAGTCGGAAATCGATATTTCGATGTGTTACACACGGAATGACTAACTTATAAGACCCCCATCACCATTCTATGGTGGTGGGTATATATATGGGAAACATTTAAATCTGAAGCAATTTTTAAGCAACTTCGCAAAAGTGTATGTATGATTTATCAGTCGATAGATACGTATTAGAAGTGTAGGAAAATTTGAATTATTTTTACAACTTTTCGACTTAGCAGTTGCGATTTTATAAAGAAAATGTGGGTATCTTGGCCATTTTTGCACAAATCGGAAAACATATATATGAAGCTATATTTAAATCTATAACTGATTTTAACCAAATGCACAGTTAATTCTACTCCCTGTGCAAAATTTCACGTAAATCAAAAAACAACTTTGGTCTCTGTGGTTATATTAGTGTAAATCGGGCGAAAGATATATATGGGAGCTATATCTAAATCTGAACCGATTTCAATCAAATTTATTACACTTGACTATAGTACTTATTGTTCCCCTTGTGCAAAATTTCAACCAAATTGTGGTAAAACTTTGGCTTCTGGGGCCATATAAGTGCATATCAGGCGAAAGATATATATGGAAGCTTTATCTAAATCTTAACCGATTTCTTCCGAAATCAATAGGGTTCTATTCTGACCCAAAACAGAAACTTGTACCAAATTTGAAAGATATATATGGGAGCTATATCTAAATCTGAACCGAGTTCAGTACATTTTGGCACACTTGACTATAGTACTAATTGTTCTCCTTGTGTAAAATTTCAAGTAAATCTGGGTAAAACTCTGTCTTCTCGGTTCATATAAGTGCATATCGGGCGAAATATATATATAGGAGCTTTATCTAAATCTTAACCGATTTCTTCCAAAATCAATAGGTTTCTATTCTGACCCAAAACAGAAACTTGTATCAAATTTGAAGTCCATCGGACTAAAACTGCGAACTAGACTTTGATCACAAAAATGTGTTCACCGACAGACGGACGGACAGACGGAAATGGCTATATCGACTCAGAAACCCACCCTGAGCATTTTTGTCAAAGACACCAAGTGTCTATCTAGTCTCCTTCTGCACGCTCACAAAAAATCGCTTCTGTAACATATACTCCCAAACATATTTTGCTTCAAGCATATATATTTTTGGGTATTGCCCAAACATTTATATGTTTGATCTCTTCCAATATATAATATGTTTGAAAGCATATTGGTCTAAACAATATATGTTTGGGTAGTCTAATTTCCAAACATTTTGTATTTTTGCATCCAAATTCAATAATGTTGTCTTCCAAAACACAATATGTTATTATGTGAACATGTAATGTTTGGAAGCATTTTGCACCCAAAAATATTATATGCTTAAAAAAAAATCTCCCAAACAATATTGTGCTCAAAATTTTATTTATTTATTTATATATTTACAATCATAATTGTAATTTACATAAATTGGCCGCTATGTGGCTTCAAATTACATAATGAAAATAAAATAAATAAATAAATAAATAAATTATGAAAATAAACAGGTAATATAGGTGCTAACAACATAGGTTTTCGACCTGAATGCTCAAAATTTTGTTTCTGCCTAATTGTATATTCCCCCACATCTTTCTCACTTCCACGAGATTTTTTAGTTCTTAGCACCTTTTTCTGTAATACAAACATTGTAGAAGAAATTATTCAATTTTATGATTTTTTTTTATTTCAATTTTACCTTTTGCCGGACGGGGATTCGAACAGCGGGCCACACAGTTTGTAAGGATCAAAGAAGTAGCTGATCAATTGCCCAAGGAAAAATAAAATGTTAATTTTGTAATAACAAGCAACAACCACCAACTTAATTCAATATCGCTCCCTGTTAAATAGCGCTCCAAGCTACCAAACACATATATGTTTATAGGCTATTTCTAAATTAATATATGTTTGCATCCAAGCATATTATATTTACAAACATTTTATGTCCCAAACATAATATGTTCTAACATATATGTCCCAAACATGTTATGCTAGTTTATGAGCATTATATACTTGCACTCAAAAATATTGTGTTTAAAAATTTGTGTTCCAAACATATAATGTTTATAGCCAAACATATGAAAAACAGTCTTTTTCAACCGTGTGGGTGTTGCAAACATATGCACTAACTTATAATACCCTGCTCCACAGTGTAGCGCTGGGTATAATGAAATTTGCTAATGAAATCAATAAAATTTTTAATCAAGTATTTTTTTATGCCTAATTAAAACTGTGATTGGTACTATCATTTTCGTGATTGAAGACATTTGAATTAAAAAATTAATTGGATCAATTAATTTCGTGATTGAATCAGAAAAAAATTGTGTGTGAATGTAAAGTGTTGAAAAACATGTCCTATTTTGCTGCAGTAAACATTCCAAAAGTAATGCTGAGCCTTTCTCAGTTCTCGCTTGTATCCTTTCAGATTCTTCTTGTAAGCGTCCCAATCCTCAGGAGCTCTGGTGGACTTTGCTTTGTTAAAGAGCTTCCTGCAGGATTTCCTCATATTACTTAACTTCGTAGACCACCATGGTGGTCGATTTTCCCCCCCTTGGCTTCCCTCTAGGGCATGCAGCTTTCAGTGAGATGTTGAAGGCCTTAGTAATCCGCTGCGTGTTCGATATCTTGCACAGTGCTCATATTTGTCTCTGGTATTTCCGGTATCATCATATTGAACGATTGCCTATACCTATTCCAATCAGCTTTCCTAACATTTGGCGGAAATATGGTCTTCGAAGTACGAACAGCCAATCTGGAACTGATGTAGCGATGATCTGAGAAGCTATGTTCCCTCAAAACTTGCCACTGAGATATCTTATCATTTAGTTCCGGAGATGCCAATGTGACGTCCAAAACCTCTTGCCTGTTTTTGGTGACGAAGGTTGGTGCATCGCCCTTATTGCAAACTACCAGGTTACTACGCAAAATAAACTCTATTAGCGACACTCCCCTTGCTAATGCAATATCACTACATCCCCAAATACTATGATGTGCATTTGCATCGCATCCCATAATGAGTTTTGTTTTTGTTTTCAGTGACTCCTCAACTAAGGTCTTAACGGCACATGGAGGCATCTCCCTATCATGTCCCATGTAGACCGAAGATACCCAATATTTGCATTTGGATATCTCTAGACTGGCTACGACAGTGTGTGCATTGCTTAATGAAGGAAGCAGAAACAAGTTTAGTTCGTTCTTAGCAATTATACATGCTCGATTTTTATCTTTACCGGTATTATACAAAAGTTTGAAACCCGGAGTACTTAATTCACATATTTTGTTTCTATATGGTTCTTGAATAAGAACTATGTCTATGTCCCCTTTCATCAGGAGAACTTTTAAGGCAGCACATGCAGCCTTACAATGATGAAGATTTATCTGGAGGATCCGTAGGACCATCGAGATTTTCAACAACCGTCACATCAGCCGCTTCAATCGAGTCATCAAGAATGTCCTCTTCAGACTTCAGACGGTGACTCTCGCAATAACCATAGGTTCAACTTTGGTGAGTTCTGAAGCAGTAGAAACTTCCTCACGCATACGGTATCTATCCATGTCTTCAACTTTGGCATCTCCCTCGACTTCGCAAGAGGATCCGCTTACTTCTGATTCAGACAGAGGCTTGTCCATTTCTGAATCCTTTAGCTGATCGTTTTTATACACCTTCATTCGGATATAATGAAAGCCATAACATACACGGCCCTGAGACTTTGCTAGATGTGACAAAGACTGAGTGTTCAATATAAACACTGCATGCCGTCTTGGTCCATCCACTTCATCCAAAAGGCCAACCTTCCAATCAGCTGTTGGAAGATCTGGATTACATCGTTTCAGCCTATTTAACATAGATTCAGGGTCAGAAGGGTGTGCAGGTATCCACGCATGTGCTCTAGGTTTAGCCGGTATGTCTTTTTTTATCGACTAACTCCAAAGCGGCTCCTTCCCAAACTTCACCAATTAGCATCAAAGCAGCTTCAAAGCAATCCATAGACTTCTGATCCGCAAATGCTATTAGCTTATATCGTCGTTGATACCATCCAGCATCTTGTCATCGAGGACTTGGTCCGGGAAACTTTCTTCGCACCTCCGAGTAGACGCCAGACATTGCATTCTCAATGATAGCCATCACAAGGCTGTCTTTTGCAACTGAGGCAAACGATCTTTGATCCCGTTTAGAGGATGGCGGTTCATCCGTTGATCGTTCCCTTTTTCCAGCTTCAAGAATTCCTTGAGCCCATTTTAAGGAATCGCTTTGCTTAGCCGACAACGTGCTTAGGTCGAAAAATCCTAATTTCTTTAGGATAAACATAGCATTTCTGCGTTCTTTGAATCTCTTTAGTGAGGGATTACCACCTTTTGATGTCGTTAACTTAGAAAAGGTTCGACTTGCCAAAGTGTCGCCACCTGTCGATCCGGTGATCGTTCCCTTTTTTCAGCTTCAAGAATTCCTTGAGCCCATTTTAAGGAATCGCTTTGCTTAGCCGACAACGTGCTTGGGTCGACAGATCCTAATTTCTTTGGGATAAACAAAGCATTTTTGCGTTCTTTGAATCTCTTTCGTGAGGAATTACCCGTCTACAGGTCGACTAATTGGGCCTGACTTTTTGTCACTGCCAAAATTCATAACTTCAGTGGATACCCGTCCACTGGGCCCTGAAGTTAGCAACCCAGTGGATGATTTTGAATTTCGCTGCATGGTGGTTTGATTTTCCACCACACGTGAAATTCGTGATAAGTACTTATTACGATGAAATAATCCGCTATTAAAAAAACACGTCCGTTCAGTTCGACGGTTGTAGAAACTGATGTTAAGTTGTCCATTTCTATTTTGAATCACTTAACTATAAGGACAAAATGACTTCATTGAAAAGTTTATCGACTATTGGACAAAGAATAAAACTTTATATCAGATAAATGCGAAGCAAAATTCGCATTCGTATTTTAAGGACATGAAATGTTTGGTCTCACGACAATATTTTTTCAGTGTAGCACCAGTCCTGTGATATGCCCGTTAGTGGCAATTTACATTAATTTCCCATAGGGTTGTGTATCGTAAAATTTAGTTTAGTTTATATAATCAATATTTGTTGTCTAATGTAACTAATATTTGTTCCAGTGTATACGGCTTTGTGATAATGTTCAATTATATTCAACGAGAATAAGAAGGATTTAAACAAGGAGGTCATTTTGCAATTATAGCCTTAAAATTAGTTGCAGATCCCTATTAGTAATCCCATTGCTAATCTCAAATTCTGATCGATGGAATATCCTCTTTTAAAAGAAGGTCCCAATTAGCTCAGCGAAAAATATTTACGGTAGTTTATTACAGCCTGAATCATTCTCGTCAAGCCACATGTTGCAATAATATAACATTTTGAGAATATGGATATAGGCTTTTGGGCTATGTGGCAATGAAGGATGGGTGTGTGTGTGTTTGTGTCCTTTAGAGATCCTTTTTAGTTTGTTAATCCATTCCGTTATGCTTGTCAGCATTATGCTCGTTGTTGGCGTTGCATTTTCAATATGCTAAATATTTTGTCCTGTTGCTATGGCTTACTTTTTTTTTGTTTGTAAAGACCTTCTTTCGCTGAAGCCCATTGTGTATAGTCCACATGCAGACCTTTCGTAACCTCTTACAAATGGTTACAGATGTTGTATACAGGGAATAAGCAGCAGTTATTATTATTATGCATGTGTCCTGCCACGCTGTGCTGCCATACTGCCATACCATACTGTGTTTTATGCCATTTTGACACATTTTGATTCTATGCAATTTTTTTTTGTTCACTCCTCTCATGAGACGACATGCTCGATTTTGTACAAAAGGCATTGCAGGATGTTGTGCAATGACGATAGCTATGCGTCTTGGCAGGGCGATGGTGATAGTGATAGTGATATTGTTAAGGCGCTTACCAAAAGGGTCCTACAAACGTCCGTCGGTTTTTCAAGCCATTGTTAAGCGTGCCACATCGCATATGTGCTGCAACAGCAGGTATTCACAATTTTTATGATTATATCAAAAGAGAGTTGAGGCAACAACGACGACCCGGTTACATGTGTGGCAACCATATGGTAAATCTTAAGGATTTCTTTAAAATAAAGATTTAGCAGCGTTGTTTCTTTTTATTGTCCGAAAAAAGTTGTTACATATTCATCTCCATTGAATGGATTTTGTGTTTGGAATTGTGCATGAAAATCTTCTCATGTGTCCTGCTTAGTTAGTTTCAATGACCCTATATAACGAAGAGGATGACATGCATTTAAGTTGCGATTTTTTCATAAAATATATTTTCGATTTTTTACAATATTTATTTTTCTTGAATGATTACACTGAAACAAAAACGTAAATAATCAAAAAAAAGTTCATAAAATTTTTCTAAATTTTTTCATCAAATAAACACAGCAAAAAATATCACCAAAATATTTCCAATTAAAAAGTTGATTGAAGTTGGAAATTTATTCATATAATAAATTAATAAATTATATTGCAGAAGATGCTCATAAAGTTTGCATTATTGTCTGTGCCTATTACACCGAAAAAAAAGTAAACTGTTTTATAGGAAGAATAAACTAACTCGTAAGAAAATTGAACTTAATTTTGCTACACATTTTGAGATTTCCCCAAAGCGTTGTTAACACCAGGAAATTTTAATGTCCTGTTGTACTTTTTAACCACAGTTCACGAAATTACATCCCCTCTTATATAGAAGAAAATATTAACTAAAAGTTAAGAAGAAAATCATTGGCGCCAAATCATGACCATTTTAACCATACAGTAGTTCATTCTTACTATTTTTGGGAATCGTACGAAAATTTTAATTTGCTTTAGTTCATATTGAACCAAGGCCGTAGCCAGGATTTTAATTCGGGGGGGGTTCAACTTAAAAAAAAAATATTCATATAATCTCATGTGTAGAAAATTTTAATTATGCATAGGTATGTATACAATATTTTTATAATATTAAATTGAACCGACGGGCTTTTTGGGCAGCAAACAAATCAATGACTTCTTCAGTCGGCACATTTATTCGGCGATGAACCGACATTAATGCCAATCATTTGAGTCTACTCTCGCTAGTCGAATTTCTAAGTTACGTCTTTAATCTCTTCCATGGCTGAATAAGGAGGTTGAATCACGATAACAAAAACAACAAATTTCAATATGTTGTTTACAATTTTAAGAAGTCAAAATCAGCTGATAAAAGAATCGTATGGCATTGGTAAAAGTGGCAATTATTTATTCCTTCAATTGTCCTGAAAAAATAATTCAAATCCAGAGAAAAATAAAGGTTCAAATTTAATTGCGTCACCTATGAGTTATTGTGAAGTGGATAATTCATCCGAGGAACGCCGATATGAGACCAAAGTTAATAATGGAAGTCAGTCAAATGGATATTCGCCATCTATTAACAAAAACAGTTTATGATGCAGTTTAAAAACTGATGTGCTTGGTATTTTGGGTCTGGAATATGTTATCAAGATACTCAAGTCATCTTTGAACAATTCTCCAGCTATGCAGTGTCATTTGGAGAGCTGCAATCACCATAAACATATGATTTTGACATCTTAAAATTTGGTCGAAATAAAAAAATTGTAATCATATGGCCCCATGATTTAACCTTCTTGTTCAGCCATGAATCTCTTCATTGTTGAAAATGAACGTTCGGATGAGCACGTAGTGACTGCAGGGATGGAAAATGCAGTACTATAGTACTTTTTTCAAAACTTTTTCACCCCGGTCAGTAACGTAGTACCCCCGCGAATGATTTAGTACCTTTTGTGTAGACATTTTTGAGTCGATATCAGATTTATGGTACAATAGCTTTGACAAAATATTTTAATATTTTGAGAAAGTCTTTATCAACCTTATTTGCTAATAGTCTTTTACAAATATGGCAAAACAGACATGTTCATGTGGGAAGAAAATCTCGATTTTGTAAAAGACATAGTCAAAACAGGATTTTATTGAACTTCAAGAATGTTTTAGTCGAAAAAAGAATGCGATTCTATATTATCGATTTTTTATTTCGGTAGAAAATGTTGTCAACATTTTATTTCTATATAGAATTTTTGCAAAATTTTATTTTTATAGAAAATTTTGTCAAAATTTTATTTCAATTGAAAATTTTGTACAAATTTTATTTCTATGGGAAATTTTTGCAAAATTTTATTTCTATAGAAAAAATTTTGCAAAATTTTTTTTCTATAGAATTTTTTTGCAAAATTATTTCGGCATAAGCCGGCTATCATACAAAACCTTTTTTCGGAGGGTTCAAGTGATAATTGGTTGATAGTTTTGTTGCAAATAGAGGATGCTGATAAGGAATGTGGTAATTCCGAAACCATCCAACCATCTTGCAGTCTATAGGTCTTTGCCCAAATAAATTTGACAAACATTATTTTCCTCTGTTGGTTAAACTACACTTGTAGTTTAGTCAATGTATGGTTTTAAGCTGCAACAAAAAAACAACAATGCTTAAAGATCAAAACCAACTAAAACAAAACGAATGGAAAATTTTATTTCTATAGAAAATTTTTGCAAAATTTTATTTATATAGGAAATTTTGTTAAAATTTTATTTTCTTTAAAATTCAGTCTCTTGACAATAATATTCAAGTTAAATTTTTGTTGAAATTTAGTAACAAGTACCTTTCCGATCAAAAAATACCTTTTTTGTACTTTCTTAAAAATTGTATTTTCCATCCCTGAGTAACTGGCAAAGTGACCAAAATTTTTAAAATATGCACGTTTGGAAATATCTCTTTATTGCTTCCATCGCTAAATTAGGCAGGTTTTCGCAGGTTTTGCTCCATTTCATTTACACACGTGTGTTTGGCTGTTTCGTTGTTGTTCTATGGCCAAACAAAGCGAGTCATGTTCACAAAAAGAACAACAAACACACATAAAAAGCAGAAATACATTTTCCAAAAATGAAATTTGTGGTGCGAGAAAAAAAACAATTTGTTTTTTTTCGACCGTCGTTTGACGGACTTTTCAACTAGTATTCTATGATTTGTGCAAGTTTTATAGGTAAGCGTTTTTCAAAATAAAACCTCCAGATTTTCTTCACCATCTTCGATAAGATTTTTCTATGCAGTTAAAAATATATATTTATTTATATAAAAATATTCATTCATTTCGGGGGGATTTGATCCCCCTCATCCCCCCCCCTGAATACGGCCTTGTATTGAACTTAACAGGTTGGCTGATAAGTACCCGGTCTGACACATAGATGGCGTCGCTAGTATTAAATGCATATTATTTTTATATAGTACCAACCTTCAAATGATTCGTGTCAAAATTTGACGTCTGTAAGTCAATTAGTTTGTGAGATAGAGCGTCTTTTGTGAAGCAAAAGTTATTGTGAAAAAAAATGGAAAAAAGGAATTTCGTGTTTTGATAAAATACTGTTTTCTGAAGGGAAAAAATGCGGTGGAAGCAAAAACTTGGCTTGATAATGAGTTTCCGGACTCTGCCCCAGGAAATCAACAATAATGCAAAATTCAAGCGTGGTGAAATGAGCACGGAGGACGGTGAACGTAGTGGACGCCCGAAAGAGGTGGTTACCGACGAAAACATCAAAAAAATCCACAAAATGATTTTGAATGACTGTAAAATGAAGTTGATCGAGATAGCAGAGGCCTTAAAGATATCAAAGGAACGTGTTGGTCATATCATTCATCAATATTTGGATATGCGGAAGCTCTGTGCAAAATGGGTGCCGCGCGAGCTCACATTTGAGCAAAAACAACAACGTGTTGATGAGTCTGAACGGTGTTTGCAGCTGTTAATACACGCGAGTTTTTCCATCGATATGTGACAATGGATGAAACATGGCTCCATCACTACACTCCTGAGTCCAATCGACAGTCGGCTGAGTGGACAGCGATCGGTGAACCGTCTCCGAAGGGTGGAAAGACTCGAAAGTCCGCTGGCAAAGTAATGGCCTCTGTTTTTTGGGATTCGCATGGAATAATTTTTATAGCTTATATTGAGAAGGGAAAACCCGTCAACAGTGACTATTATATGGCGTTATTTGAGCGTTTGAAGGTCGAAATCGCGGCAAAACGGCCCCATATGAAGAAGAAAAAAGTGTTGTTCCACCAAGACAACGCACCGTGCCACAAGAGAACGATGGCAAAATTCATGAATTGGTCTTCGAATTGCTGAGACATACTTAAAAAAACGAAGATTTCATTGGGCTGTGGAAAATTTCGCAAAAAGTAATAAAATTTAACTACTAACAAATATTTTTTTTACAATAAAAATAAGTTAAATTTAGCGTTAGTATAACTACGGAATTTTTTTTTCTGTGTACGGATCCATTGCCTTCATATGAACCCAGCACAAACAAGTATATTCGGCCGTAAGTTCGGCCAGGCCGAATCTTATGTACCCTCCACCATGGATTGCATAGAAACTTGTACTGAAGACTGTCATCCACAATCGAAGTACTTGGGTTGTGGTATCTTAAAACTTCTTAACATCGTTTTCTAAATTGTGAGTTACGTGGTAGAGAGCCAGAATTGAAATATGGGGGTCACTTATATGGGGGCTATATACAACTATGAACTTGATATGCACCAATTTTTGTGTGATTGGGGATCGATTTATCTGAGGGCTATATATAACTATAGACCGATATGGACCTAGTTAGGCATGTTTGTTAACGGCCATATACTTGCACAATGTACCAAATTTCGACTGACTCGTATGAAATTTGCTCCTCCAAGAGGCTCCAAAACCAAATCTCGGGATCGGTTTGTATGGGGGCTATATATGATTATGAACTGATATGGACCACTTTTGGCATGGCTGTTAAATATCATATACTACCATCATGTACCAAATTTCAATCAGATCGGATGAATTTTGCTTCACCAAAAGGCACCGTAGGTCAAATCTGGGGATCGGTTTATATGGGGGCTATATATAATTATGGACTGATATGAACCAATTCCTGCATTGTTGTTGGATACCATATACTAACATCACTTACCACATTTCAACCGAATCGGACGAATTTTGCTCTTCCAAGGGCTACGGAGGTCAAATCTTGGGATTGGTTTATATGGGGGCTATATATACTTATGGACCGATTTCGACCAATTTTTGCAAGGTCATTAGAAACCATATACTAACACCATGTACCAAATTTCAGCCAGATCGGACGAAATTTGCTTCTCTTAGAGGCTCCGCAGGCCAAATCGGGGGATCGGTTTATATGGGGGCTATATATAATTATTGATCGATGTGGACCAATTTTTGTATAGTTGTTTGAGACCATATACTTACACCATGTACCAAATTTCAGCCGGATCGGATGAAAATTGCTTCTCTTAGAGGCTCCGCAAACGAAATCGGGAGATCGGTTTATATGGGAGCTATATATAATTATGGACCGATGTGGACCAATTTTTGCATGGTCATTAGAAACCATATACTAACACCATGTACCAAATTTCAGCCAGATCGGGTGAAATTTGCTTCGCTTAGAGGCTCCGCAAGCCAAATCGGGGGATCGGTTTATATGAGGGCTATATGTAATTATGGACCGATGTGGACCAATTTTTGTATAGTTGTTTGAGACCATATACTTACACTATTTACCAAATTTCAGCCGGATCGGATGAAATTTGCTTCTCTTAGAGGCTCCGCAAGCGAAATCGGGGGATCGGTTTATATGGGGGCTATATATAATTTTGTACCGATGTGAACCAATTTTTGCATGGTCATTAGAGACCTTATACTAACACCATGTACCAAATTTCAGCGCGATAGGATCAAAATTTGCTTCTCTTAGAGGCTCCGCAAGCCAAATCGGGGGATCGGTTTATATGAGGGCTATATGTAATTATGGACCGATGTGGACCAATTTTTGTATAGTTGTTTGAGACCATATACTTACACCATTTACCAAATTTCAGCCGGATCGGATGAAATTAGCTTCTCTTAGAGGCTCCGCAAGCCAAATTTGGGGGTCCGTTTATATGGGGGATATACGTAAAAGTGGACCGATTATTATTAATTCTTTGAACCCATTTGCAATACCATCCGACCTACATCAATAACAATTACTTGTGCCAAATTACAAGTCGATAGCTTGTTTCGTTCGGAAGTTAGCGTGATTTCAACAGACGGACGGACGGACATGCTCAGATCGACTCAGAATTTCACCACGACCCAGAATTTATGGGGTCTTAGAGCAATATTTCGATGTGTTACAAACGGAATGACAAAGTTAATATACCCCCATCCTATGGTGGAGGGTATAAAAAGGGTTCCAAAGATAGGAAATTTTTTTGAGAACGTTATTTAAAGACTGTGTACTTGGAATATAGCATAATTTTTATTTGAAGGCCAGTTTGAATTCGGAGATTTAAGTTGTCATTAACACGTTTTTGAAGGACTTTGATAGCACATGAAGAAAAAAGCTGAAAAAAAACAAATAAATTAAAATTTGTTTCTTAGAATCAAGAACGCAAAACTTAAAATTAAAAGAGAATTGTGTCCGGAATTTTGGATTTTTGGTAAGATGGTCAATATTGACACGCAGAGAAGGAATATAATCAACTCAAACATGTTCCAAGAGCAAAATATTTTTTTGTTTGGATGGGGACATGGGACATTTTTTCCGCAAAACTCAAATCTCATTAGGTTGTCATAATTTAATATAGCCGAAATATCTTGGATGAGAAACTTCTAGGGAGGCAAATATATGAGCTTCGTCACATCGTTAAACTCGTTAAACAAGTTTTAGGTTCAGCCAAAACATTTATTTTATATACAAATACTCGCCTATTATTATAAATTCTTTGAACCTTCATTTATTATCATTTATGAGAACATATTCAAAAAATGTCGTCCTTAAGGTATATTTAAGAAGGTAATTAATTATTAGTCATCGAAACGCCCATTCCTTATTAGTTAATCCAGTGTGATTCTTTCCCTTACCATCTTTGCATTTGTTATCATTGTGTGGTCTGTCATAAAACTCGAGTCAGTTTTAACAATCATTTCCGTTGAAGTTATCTCGAATGTGAAATTTAAAAGGATTTTTTTTATTACTGTCCCGATATTACACTGAAAAAAAAGCATACCCGGTTCCAATGATTTTGTCTTTACTTTAAACAATTTGGTATTGATTCCGAGCCAAAGAAGCGGAGAATACAAGTAAGGATACTTTTAAGACACAATTCTCTTTTAAAATCGGGTTTTGTGTACTTGCTTCTAGGAAGCAAATTTTAATTTTTCGCTTTTTCAGCTTTTTTTTCTTCATATGCTATCAAAGTCCTTTAAAAACAAGTTAACGACGACTTTATTTTCCAAATTAAGCCTGGACTTCTAGTAGAAATTATGCTGTGTTTCAAGTAAAAAACGCCTTTAAAATAAAGTGTTGAAAAACATGTCCTATATTTGAACGATTTTTTGCTTTGTAGTTAAGATGCAAAAAGACAACAAATTTAAAGACAATTTCATTAAATTTAAAGATTTGTTCTAAATTATTAAAGTCAAGTTGACCTTAGCCCAAACATTTTTTCTTTCATGTTATGATATCCATTTTTAAATCAAATCACTTAATTATAAGGACAATACGACTTCATTGAAAAGTTTATCGACCTTTGGTCAAGGAAAAAAACTTTATAGTAGAGAAATGCGTCTTCTATGCTAAGCAAAATTTGCATTCGTATTTTAAAGACATGAAATCTTTGACCTCACGACAATATTTTTTTCAGTGTAGTCACAGCTCTGCCATAGAGTCTAGACAGAAAACCATAAAATGCACTGCCTGCTACCTGCTCTATGGTAACTTTAAATCGTTTTTATTATCCAAAATGCCTAAGACATCCTAATGGATAGAAAAACAGTTGAAATAAAGTCAAGGACAAAGATTTATTAAATGTTGGTGTTTTTCAATATTCTGGCATTTAAGGGTTTCAAATTAAGGAAAATAATAAAACTGAAAATGTATGATGATCAGGTGGAATTTATAAATTCCAAACACTTTTGTAGTTAATCAGGGATATGCTGAAGGCAGTCTTCAGCTTCAATCCTTTGATCTCTATGAGTTCTAATGATACGCAATAGCAGGAAAGAGTAGTGAGTACAGTTCAGAAACTGGTGAATCGATTGCCACTCGAGCCACATATAATCTACCAAAATTTGTAGTAAAATTATACCAAAAACTACCACACAAAAATATCTTATTTTGCCAAAATTTTATTTCTATAGAACATTTGGTCAAAATCTTATTTCTATAGTACATTTTATCAAACTTTTATTTCTATAGAAAATTTTGTCAAAATTTTATTTCCATAGGAAATTTTGTCAAAATTTTTTTTCTATAGAAAATTTTGTCAACATTTTATTTTTATTAAAAATGTTGTCAAAATGTTATTTCTATAGAAAATTTTCTCAAAATTTATTTTTATAGACATTTTTGTCAAAATGTTATTTCTAAAGTACATTTTCTCAAAATTTTATTTCTGTAGAAAATTTTGTCAAAATTTTATTTCTATAGAAAATTTTGTCAAAAGTTTATTTCTATAGAAAATTTTGTCAAAATTTTATTTCTATAAACAATTTTTTCAAAATTTTATTTCTATAGAAAATTTTGTAAAAATTTTATTTCTATAGAAAATTTTGTCTAAATTTTATTTCTATAAAATTTTTTTTCAAAATTTTATTTCTATAAAAAATTTGCACGAAATTTTATCTCGATAGAACATTTTCTCAAAATTTATTTTTATAGAAAATTTTGTCAAAATTCTATTTCTATAGAAGATTTTCTC
This sequence comes from Haematobia irritans, assembly GCF_050003625.1. Taxonomy (NCBI): domain Eukaryota; kingdom Metazoa; phylum Arthropoda; class Insecta; order Diptera; family Muscidae; genus Haematobia; species Haematobia irritans. Next base: position 113,013,146 of record NC_134401.1, read on the forward strand.
AAAATTTATTTTTATAGAAAATTTTGTCATCATTTTATTTCTATAGAAAATTTTGTCAAAGTTTTATTTCTATAGAACATTTTGTCAACATTTTATTTCTATAGAAAATTTTATCAACATTTTATTTCTATAGAAAATTTTGTAAAATTTTATTTTTATAGAAACATTTGTTAACATTTTATTCAATTTTCTCAAAATTTTATTTCTATAGAAATTTTTGTCAAAATTTTATTTCTGTAGAAAATTTTGTCAAAATGTTATTTCTATAGAAAATTTTGTCAAAATGTTATTTCTGTAGAAAATTTTGTCTAAATTTTATTTCTATAAAATTTTTTTTCAAAATTTTATTTCTATAGAAAATTTTGTCAAAATTTTATTTCTATGGAAGATTTTATCAAAATTTTGTTTCTACAAAAAATGTTGTCAAAATTTTATTTCTATAGAAAATTTCGTCACCATTTTATTTCTATAAAAAATTTGCTCAAAATTTTATCTCGATAGATCATTTTTTTATAGAAAATTTTGTCAAAATTTTATTTCTATAGAAAATTTTCTCAAAATTTATTTTTATAGAAAATTTTGTCAAAATTTTATTTCTATCGAAAATTTGGTCAAAATCTTATTTCTATAGTTCATTTTCACACACTTTTATTTCTATAGAATATTTTCCCAAATTTGTTTTCTATAGAAATTTTTATAAAATTTTATTTTTGTAGAAATTTTTATCAAAATTTTATTTTTATAGAAAATTTTGTCAAAATTTTATTTCTAAAGTACATTTTCTCAAAATTTTATTCTTTATTATATTCAAAATTATAATCTTGTCAACAGTTTATTTCTATAGATTTTTTTTTTCAAAATTTTATTTCTATAGAAAATTTTGTCAAAATTCTATTTTTATAGAAATTTTTTTCAAATTTTGTTTCTATAAAAAATGTTGTCAAATTTTATTTCTATAGAAAATTTTGTCAACATTTTATTTTTATAGAAAATTTTCACAAAATTTTATTTCTATAGAAAATTTCTCAAAATTTATTTTTATAGAAAATTTTGTCAATATTTTATTTCTATAGGTAATGTTGTCAAAAAATTTTTTTTATAGAAAATTTTGTCAACATTTTATTTCTAAAGTACATTTTCTCAAAATTTTATTTCTATAGAAAATTTTGTCAAAATTTTATTTCTACACATTTACATTTTCTCAAAATTTTATTTGTATAGAAAATCTTGTCTAAATTTTATTTCTATAGAAATTTTTTTTCAAAATTTTATTTCTATAGAAAATTTTGTCAAAATTCTATTTTTATAGAAATTTTTTTTCAAAATTTTGTTTCTATAAAAAATGTTGTCAAAATTTTATTTCTATCGAAAATTTCGTCAACATTTTATTTTTATAGAAAATTTTCACAAAATTGTATTTCTATAGAAAATTTTCTCAAAATTTATTTTTATAGAAAATTTTGTCAAAATATTATTTCTATAGAAAATTTCGTCAACATTTTATTTTTATAAAAAATTTTCACAAAATTTTATTTCTATAGAAAATTTTCTCAAAATTTATTTTTATAGAAAATTGTGTCAAAATTTTTTTTATAGAAAATTTTGTCAACATTTTATTTCTGAAGTACATTTTCTCAAAATTGTATTTCTATAGAAAATTTTGTCAAAATTTTATTTCTACAGAATTTTTTGTCATAATTTTATTTCTATAGATTTTTTTTCAAAATTTTATTTCTATCGAAAATTTTTTTAAAATTTTGTTTCTGTAAAACCAAAGTTTTATTTCTATAGAAAATTTCGTCATGATTTTATTTTTGTAGAAAATGTTCTCAAAATTTTATTTCTATAAAAAATGTTGTCAAAATTTTAATTTTATAGAAAATTTTTTCAAAATTTTATTTCTATCGAAAATTCTTTTAAAATTTTGTTTCTATAAAAACAAAATTTTATTTCTATAGAAAATTTCGTCACGATTTTATTTCTATAGAAAATGTTCTCAAAATTTTATTTCTATAAAAAATGTCAAAATTTTATTTCTATAGAAAATTTTTTCAAAATTTATTTTTATAGAAAATTTTTTCAAAAATTTTATGTCTATGGAAATTTTTGTCAAAATATTATTTCTATAGACATTTTGTCAACATTTTATTTCTATAGAAAATTTATGAAGTAGTTGAAGAGGAATATTTTGTAAAATCTACCACAACATAAAATCTTCTAACAATCTACCAAACAATAGAACATCTACCATTTTTGGTAGAATTCTACCAACTGTGGCAAATGAGGTTTCTTCATAGAAAAAAAATGTTGGACTTATTGCCAAGCCACAAAAATTCTCCAGAGACTTATATCGGTTTTTGCATCTTCGTTTTATTTTTTTATCTTAATATAAAGGAAAACATTTCTGTTTGGAAAAGTTCACCAACTTTTGGTAAAATCTCGTTATATCAGAAAAATGCACCTTCCATGTCATATTTCTGTATATATGTCTGAAAAATTACAATCAGATATTGCTGGTTAGCTTACAAAATATTCCAATGCTTGGACGAATGTAGTGAATTTCCGAACATCGTCTTCTCTGACAAGCAAAATGGCCAGCTTGTTAGCCGTGACTTATCATAGGGAAATATTTTCAAAACTTCTTTGGACAAATAAACATTTCGATCGTAAACCGTCGTTATAGTATACATAAGGACCAAACGATGTCCGTCTGTCTGTTGTGCTGAAATTTTGCACAAACTTGTCTGCAAGTTCGAACAGGCGCTCCGATATAGGCCCCATATAGGTCAATCTCCCGATTTGAATTCCCGAGGGCATGAACGCAGCATAGAAGCCGCAATTTTCATCCAATTTCGAATTTTATGTTTCGTAAAGAGGTTGACTTATTTATCGGTCCATGTTTTGACATAGAGCTGAGTCCTGTGGAATGCCCATCGTCTGCGAAATAAAGGCTTGTCCGCCCATGGCTTCAATACTGTCTTCCAAACAAATTCCAAACATTATCTGGAAAATGTTATTCCAGATAATGTTTGGAATTTTTGTTTATCCGACGGTCGATGAATTCAAACGGAATCATCGGCCGTTACGGCGGTCCACACCATTACCATCGTCGTTGCTTGATTTCTTTATGGTGGCCAATCGCAAGTTTACTGTTTACTCCATTTCGGTTGGCTTCTCGTCGGAGAAAACTAAATTCGCTAACTGGCCACCTTTGTGCAAGCGAAGCAACTTCTTGACTCTTTGTAGTCTAACTTTTTTGTGCATTGGTGAGTTCTTGTAATTTCTTAACTTCTTCCTCCTGTGGTGTTCTCCTAGAGAATTTTCATTTGTCCCTCTTCCTTAAAATAGTTTAAAACATCCACCAGAGGGCCTGATGAAGGCGAGTATTTTCCTTAAGATCGATAAGAGCCTGTTTATTTAAGATTCAACCTCGCCGAACTTTTTTCTGTATATATTTTTTGTCATTTAAATTAATTAGCAGGTAGTCTGTAATAATCATATAAATCGATTTTAAATAAATTTAATGTAAATTTAAATTTCCTCGACTAGTATTTTTGTAATTTCTTTTTTCATTTCCCTAGTGCAGATGTCTGATACAGGTGCTAAATTCAAACCATATCATGGCCATTAGAGACCATAAAAAATTGATTTGTTACAACTGTGATGGACCTCCATTTTTGCAATGCATTACTGACAGGTGACAATTTTTTTTGTATTTGAAAATATTCTCCGTATTGATAAAATACATTCCATGTGGTTTACAGAAACTGTACCAAATATTAAACAATGACAAAACAGACCATAGTAGGTAACAGGTAGTGAAGATAAATACATCCTGATTAAGCATTTCGCAATGACAAAGCATAAATAAACTGAAATGTAAGGACATTTAGGGATTAAAGGAATTTGTTTACAATAAATGTACAGGAATTAGAGGACAAAAAAAAAAAACAAAAAACACAAAAGAGATGGGTCACCAATGCAAAGTGACAAAAATTCCTACAACATAACTCACACTTTGAACAGCGGGATGTTTTTTTACAAGAAAAGAAGGATGATAGCATCAAATCTACGAGAACACACAGTAGGTGTGACAATTCCACATAAAAGGCTTTGCAATTACACAATAAGGACATTAAGAGAGAGAGAGCGACAAAAAACGCAGGACACCAATACAAACATAATCATACTCGTAGGCATAGAAATGTCGTACCATGGTTGCCGCAGTTGGTAGAATTCTACCAAAATTTGGTAGATTTTTTACTGTTTGATAAAGTGGTAGAATTCTTGATATGTTGGTAGATTTTGCAAAACATTCCTATCCAGCTAAAAGGTAGTTCAACATAGAAATAGAAAATAGAACAAAAATAGAAGACTAGAAATTTTTCTAAAGAAATAAAGTTTTGACACCATTTTCTAAGAATTACAATTTTGAGAAAATTTTCTTTAGAAATAAAGTTTTGACAAAATTTTCTATAGAAATAAAATTTTGTCAAAATTTTCTATAAAATTTTTGTTTTGACAAAATCTTTATAGAAATAAAAATTTGACAAACTTTTCTATAGAAATAAAGTTTTGACATAATTTTCAAATAAAATAAAATTTTGACAAAATTTTCTATAGAAATAAAATTTTGACAAAATTTTCAAATAAAATAACATTTTTACAAAATTTTCTATAGAAATAAAATTTTGACAAAATTTTCTATAGAAATAAAATTTTGACAAAATTTTCAAATAAAATAAAATTTTGACAAAATTTTCTATAGAAATAAAAGTTTAAGAAAATTTTCAATAGCAATAAAATTTAAAAAAAAAATCTATAGCAATAAAATTTTGACAAAATATTCTATAGAAATAAAAATTTGACAAAATTTTCTATAGAAATAAAATGTTGACAAAAGTTTATACAGAAATAAAATTTTGAGGAAATTTCCTATACAAATAAAATTTAGACAACATTTTCTACAGAAAGAAATTCTTGGCAAAATTTTCTATAGATATAAAAAAATTTAAAGAAATAAAAAAATCTACAGAAATAAAAAATTTTGACAAAATTTTCTACAGAAATAAAAAGTTTGATACAATTTTTGAAAAATTTTGAAAATTTTTTGAAAAAATTTTCTATTGAAAGAAAATTTTGGCAAAATTTTCTATAGATATAAACAGAATCAAAATGTTGACACACTTTCCGATAGAAATAAAATTCTGAGAAAATTTTCTATAGAAATAGAATTTTATTAAATTTTCTACACAAATAAAATTTTGACAGAATTTCCTATAAAAATACAATTTTGACAAAATATTCTATAGAAATAAAAACAAAATCTCTTGAAATAAAATTTTCTATAGAAATACAATTTTGACAAAATTTCCTATAGAAATAAAATTTTGAGACAATTTTCTAAGAAATAAAATTTTAATGAAATTGTCTATAGAAATACAATTTTGAGAAAATTTTCTATAGAAATAAAATTTTGCAAAAATTTCCCATAGAAATACAATTTTGACAAAACTTTCTATAGAAATAAAATTTTGCAAAAATTTCCCATAGAAATCAAATTTTGACAAAATTTTCTATAGAAATAAAATTTTGACAACATTTTCAATGGAAATAAAATATTGACAAAATTTTCTATAGAAATAAAAAAAATCTCTTGAAATAAAAAAAACAAAAACATAAAAAAAAATTTCTATAGAAATACAATTTTGACAAAATTTCCTATAGAAATAAAATTTTGAGACAATTTTCTATAGAAATAAAATTTTGAGGAAATTTCCTAAAGAAATAAAATTTTGACAAAAATTTCTATAGAAATATAATTTGGACAAAATTTTCTACAGAAATAAAAAGTTTGATACAATTTTTAACAAAGTTTTCTATTCAATGAAACTTTTGGCAACATTTTCTATAGATATAAACAGAAATTAAATTTTGACACACTTTCCGATAGAAATAAAATTCTGAGAAAATTTTTCTATAGAAATAATTTTTTTTTAAATTTTCTATACAAATAAAATTTTGACAGAATTTTCTATAGAAATAAAAAAAATCTCTTGAAATAAAATTTTCTATAGAAATACAATTTTGACAAAATTTCCTATAGAAATAAAATTTTGAGACAATTTTCTATAGAAATAAAATTTTGAGGCAATTTTCTATAGAAATAAAATTTTAAGAAAATTGTCTCTAGAAATACAATTTTGAGAAAGTTTTCTATAGAAATAAAATTTTGCAAAAATTTCCCATAGAAATACAATTTTGACAAAACTTTCTATAGAAATAAAATTTTGATAAAATTTCCTATGGAAATCAAATGTTGACAAAATTTTATAGAAATCAAATTTTGACAAAATTTTCTATAGAAATAAAATTTTCCATTTGTTTTGTTTTGTTATTGTTGGTTTTGTTCTTTAAGCATTGTTGTTGTTTTTTATTGCAGCTTAAAACCATATATTGACTAAACTACAAGTGTAGCTTAACCAACAGAGGAAAAGAATGCTTGTCAAATTTATTTGGGCAAAGCCCTATAGACTGCAAGATGGTTGGATGGACGCACGTTTCGGAATTACCACATTCCTCATCAGCATCCTCTACTTGCAGCAAAACTATCAACCAATTATCAGAATAAATTCAGGCAGTTTATTAAACCCAACAAAAACCACACTTGAACCCTCCGAAAAAAGGTTTTACATTGATAGCCGGCTTATGCCGAAATAAATTCGAAACAAACATATCTCTTTTCCTATATAAAATTTTGACAACATTTTGAATAGAAATAAAATTTTGACAAAATGTTCTACAGAAATAAAAAAAAAATCTGTTGAAATAAAATTTTCTATAGAAACACAATTTTGACAAAATTTCCTATAGAAATAAAATTTTGAGACAATTTTCTATAGAAATAAAATTTTAAGAAAATTGTGTATAGAAATAAAATTTTGAGACAATTTTCTATAGAAATAAAATTTTAAGAAAATTTTCTATAGAAATAAAATTTTGAAGAAATTTTCTATAGATATAAAATTTTAAGAAAATTGTCTATAGAAATAAAATTTTAAGAAAATTGTCTATAGAAATCAAATTTTGACAAAATTTTCTAGGTGACAACATTTTCTATAGGAATAATTTCATACATTCAAGTCCATTGCGAGTTCTAAGTTTTTTTGTAGAAGTAGTAACTTTCCCTTTTTGGTGCAAACTTAAATCATTAAAACATTTAAAATTCGACACATTTACAATTCAAGAATTATTTTTTAACCCACAAAATTGTAGCTAATAGGAGAGATCATTAATTCGTTCGAAGAAAAACATTTTATTCATACTAACCACAAAAATTTGATCAAAACTTCAAAAAAGGTTTATTTGGTAGATTTGTGATAAAACTTTCTTCAAATGTTGGTACATATATCTTTGCGAGAGTGGCAACCATGGTACATACACCATTCGTACGTATGAAACACAAATTGCTCTTAATGGCATGGTGGCGTGTAAATATCGTAGGGTGTTTGACTCTTTGCTGTTGTTGTCATCAACTACAAATACATATGCTCTCTGGGATATTGAAACCACCTCCCGGTTAATATTAACCCGCATTTCTAATGCATGTGTTACCATTTACCCTATTGGAAGGAAATCGAAGGACCATTTGTATGCATATCGAAAAATAGACAAAATCAATGGATGCTGATGTGAGTTCGAGGAAAACAAAGAAGTGTGGCTTTGGGTAGAACAGGATTTACCCATGGGTCCCACCAATGACCACAAAACATTGACACCATCATCGCCTGGTTAATGGTGTCACACAGTCATGAGTATATGTGGGTGTGTGTTTGTGCGAAAAACAGCATACATGTGCCTCAGGTCTGGCGAATAGTGACCATGTTTTTTGTTTTTCCTTATGAACCCTTAGCTGCCATCGATAATGATGTCTTCACCAGAGTCCAATTGCATACATGTGAATTCGTCTGATAAAAAACGACTTTTCTTCCAGATTTGTTTTCTTTCTTTTGCAAAGTCATTCTCCTTCGTTTTTATTATCCCCCAGACACTTGTTTTTGTTAAGGGTTTCCTCCCTGAAAATTCTTAGAAATTCCCATTCTTTTGTTTTTATTTCTGTTGCTTCAATGGCCAATTGTTTGGGGAGCATTTTTAATGGAATTCTTTTATGGAATATGATTTCTTTATTTGCAGGCGCAAAACATTGATTAGCTTGTTAAGGATGTGGTGATTATTTCACAGAAACTAAGCAAAATTGCACAAACATACGCATGTGAATACATTTGGGTGGAAGATGTAGTTCATGCCATCATCGATATATGTGATGTATTAGGATGGATCTTATTGTATATTAAATGTTTCAATAACTTTTAAGGATTATGTGCGAAATTTAGTTTGCAAAATTTCTTAAAAATTTTATTTTCATTGTCTAAATTTATTTTTTGTCTAATTTTGTCTAATTTTATTTCTATAGAAAATTTTGTCAAAATGTTATTTATTAGAAAATTTAGTCAAAATTTTATTTCTATAGAAAATCTTGTACAAATTTTCTTTCTATAAAAAATTTTGTCAAAATTTTATTTCTATAGAAAATTTTGTCAAAATTTTATTTCTATAGAAAACATTGTCAACATTTTATTTCTATAGAAGATTTGGCAAATTTTATTTCTATAGAAGATTTGGCAAATTTTATTTCTATAGAAGATTTGGCAAAATTTTATTTCAATAGAAGATTTGGCAAAATTTTATTTCTGTTGAAAATTTTGTCAAAATTTAATTTTTATAAAAAATTTTGTCAAAATTTTATTTCTACAGAAAATTTTGTCAAAATTTTATTTCTATAGAAAATGTTGTTAACATTATTTTCTATAGAAAGATTTGTCAATATTTTATTTCTATAGAAAATGTTGTCAAAATTTTATTGCTATGAAAAAATTGTCAACATTTAATTTCTATAGAAAATTTTGTGCAAATTTTATTTCTATAGAAAATTTTGAATATATATTGAAAATTTTGTCAAAATTTTAATTTTATAGAAATTTGGCAAAATTTTATTTCTATAGACAATTTTGTCAAAATCTTATTTCTATAGAAAATTTTGTCAAAATTTTATTTCTATAGAAAATTTTCTTAAAATTTTATTTCTATAGAAAATTTTGTCAAAATTTTATTTCTATAGCAAAATCTTTTCAATATTTTATTTCTGTGGGAAAATCTTTCCAAAATTTTATTTCTATAGAAGATTTGGCAAAAATTTACTTCTGTAAAAAATTGTGTCAAAATTTTATTTTTATAAAAAGTTGTGTCAACATTTTATTTCTATGGAAAAATTTGTTAATATTTTATTTCCATAGAAAATTTTGTCAAAATTTTATTTCTATAGACGATTTTGTCCAAATTTTATTTCTATAGAAAATTTTATCAAAATTTTATTTCTATAGAAAATATTTTGTCAAAATTTTATTTCTATAAAAATTTTGTCGCAACTTTATTTCTCAATTTTTTTTTCAAAATTTCATTTATATAGAAAATTTTGTAAACATTTTTACTTCTATAGAAAATTTTTAACTTTTAAAGAAAATTTTGACCAAATTTTATGTCTATAGAATTTTTTTTTCAGAAATTTATATCTATAGAAATAAAATTTTGTCAAAATTGTATTTCTATAGAAAATGTTGTCAAAATTTTATTTCTATAGAATATTTTTTCATAATTTTATTTCTATAGAAAGTTTTGTCAAAATTGGGTTTCTGTAGAACATTTCTTAAATTTCATATCTATATACAATGTTCTCAAAATTTTATTTCTATAGCAAATTTTGTCAAAATTTTATTTCTATAGAAAATTCTGTCAAAATTTTATTCCTACAGACGATTTTGTAAAAATTTTATTCCTATAGAAAATTTTATCAAAAATTTATTTCTATAAAACATTTTGTCAAAATTTTATTTCTATAGAAAATTTTGTCAAAATCTTATTTCTATAGAAAATTTTGTCAACATTTTATTTCTATAGAAGATTTGGCAAATTTTATTTCTATAGAAGGTTTGGCACAATCTTATTTCTATAGCAAAGTATTTTCCAAATTTTATTTCTATAGGAAAATCTTTCCAAAATTTTTTTTCTATGTCAGATTTGGCAAAATTTTATTTCTATTGAAAATTTTATCAAAATTGAATTTTTATAAAAAATTTTGTTTCTATAGCAAAATCTTTTCAAAATTTTATTTTTATAGGAAAATCTTTCCTAAATTTTATTTCTGTAGAAGATTTGGCAAAATTTTATTTCTATAGAAGATTTAGCAAAATTTTATTTCTATTAAAAATTTTGTCAAAATTTAATTTTTATAAAAAATTTTGTCAAAATTTGATTTCTATAGAAAATTTTGTCAAAATTTTATTTCTATAGAAAATTTTGTCAAAATTTTATTTCTATAGAAAATGTTGTTAACATTATTTTCTATAGAAAGATTTGTCAATATTTTATTTCTATAGCAAATGTTGTCAAAATTTTATTGCTATGAAAAATTTGTCAAAATTTAATTTCTATAGAAAATTTTGTGCAAATTTTATTTCTATAGAAAATTTTGCCATAGGAATATATATTGGAAATTTTGTCGAAATTTTAATTTTGTAGAAATTTGGCAAAATTTTATTTCTATAGACAATTTTGTCAAAATCTTATTTCTATAGAAAATTTTGTAAAAATTTTATTTCTATAGAACATTTTCTTAAAATTTTCTATAGAAAGTTTTGTCAAAATTGGGTTTCTGTAGAGCATTTCTTAAATCTCATTATTGTATAAATTGTTTTCAAAATTTTATTTCTATATAAAATTTTCAAAAAATTTTATTTATATAGAAAATTTTGTCAAAATTTTATTTCTATAGAAAATTCTGTCAAAATTTTATTTCTATAGAAAATTTTGTCAAAATTTTCTTTCTTATTTATTTCTATAGAAAATTTTGTCAAAATTTTCTTTCTATAGAAAATTTTCTCAAAGTTTTATTTCAATAGAAAATTTTTATCAAAATTCTATTTCTATAGAAAATTTTGTCAAAATATTATTTTTTATAGAATATTTTGTCAAAATTTTATTCTTATAGAACATTTTCTTAAAATTTTATTTCTATAGAAAATTTCGTCAAAATTTTATTGCTATAGAAAATTTTGTCAAAAATTTATTTCTATAGAAAATTTTGTCAAAATTTTATTTCTATAGAAAATTTTGTCAAAATTTTATTTCTATAGAAAATGTTGTCAAAATTTTATTTCTGTAGAAAATTTTGTCAAAATTTTATTTCTATAGAAAATTTTATTTCTATAAAAAATTTTGTCAAAATTTTATTTCTATAGAAAATTTTGTCAAAATTTTATTTCTATAGAAAAATTTGTCAAAATTGTATTTCTATAGAAAATTTTGTCAGAATTTTATTTCTATAGAAAATTTTCGCACAATAGAGAATTTTCTCAAAATTTTATTTCTATACAAGGTTAGGTTAGGTGGCAGTCCGATATATCAGGCTATAGAAAATTTTGTCAAAATTTTATTTCTATGGAAAAATTTGTCAAAATTATATTTCTATAGAAAATTTTGTCAGAATTTTATTTCTATAGAAAATTTTCGCACAATAGAAAATTTTCTCAAAATTGTATTTCTATACAAGGTTAGGTTAGTTGGCAGTCCGATATATCAGGCTCGGTCTATATATATTCAGTCCATTGTTATACCACAGGGGTTAACTTCTCTCTTATCACTGCTCAATGACAAGGGACCTTCTTCTTATAGCCGAGTCCGAACGGCATTCCACATTGCAGTGAAACTACTTAGAGAAGCTTTGAAACACTCAGAAATGTCAGCCAGCATTACTGAAGTGGGATAATCCACCGCTGAAAAACTTTTTTTTGTTCGGTCGAAGCAGCAATCGAACCCACGACCTTTTGTATGCAAGGCGGACATGCTAACCATTGCACCACGGTGGCTCCACAAAGTTTTTTTTATAAAACTTTTGTCAAATTTTATTGCTACCATAATAATCTTGGCACATTTCCACTTATCAGGGAAATAACTTAATCTTACAATTGAGTTACATATTACTGTGAGTAGCACCACTCCTTTCTTTGGAAGTGATTTAACAACTCGTCCATCTATCAGGTCATATCCAGGTGATTTATTTTTGAGCTTTCTAATCTCCGTTTTCACTTCTCGAATGCTAAAGGGTTTAATGGGTAGGTCCATCTGACAGGTTGAATCAAGAAAATCTGAGACTTCTTTTGCTTGAAGACTATTGCAGAAGGAAAAGGGTTTAAACGTTTCTTCTAAATGTAATTTAAAAGCATTCGCCTTGCTTTCGCTCGATCTACACCAAACACCATCCTTGTTTTTTATAGGAACATTTCGCTTCTTCGGCCTCTTGAGATATTTTGTTGCACTCCATAGCCTGTGTTCATTGTTATTGCTATTTACGTTCAAACTGGTAAACCCGAAAACATAATAACTTCGTATAGACCTATTAGCCTGCTGCCCATACTTTCGAAATTGTTTGAAAAACTCTTCCGTAAGCGACTATCTCCAGTTCTTGAATCATTCAATATATTGCCTGATCATCAATTTGGATTTCGACAGGGACATGGAACTCCCGAGCAGTGCCATAGAGTGGTTAATGTAATTAGAAATGCCCTAGAGAAAAAACTATACTGTTCATCAGTCTTCTTAGATGTTCAACAAGCGTTTGATCGAGTGTGGCATCAAGGATTGCTGTACAAACTTAAGCATTTGTTACCCCCACCATTTTATCTGCTTTTAAAGTCATATTTACATGAGAGAACATTCTTTGTTAGCATCAATGATATTGATTCAGAAATTGGAAAAATTAAAGCTGGAGTTCCTCAAGGCAGTGTGCTTGGGCCTGTGCTTTATACAATTTTCACAGCTGACATGCCTGTAATGGATGAGGTAACATTAGCAACGTACGCAGATGACACAGCAATATTGGCGACTAATAAATGTCACAAAAAGGCTACTAAAAAAATCCAAAACCAATTAAATACAATGCAAGAATGGTACAAAAAGTGGAATATTAAGGTTAATGCCGAAAAATCTGGCCATGTTTCATTTAGTCTTCGAAGAAAGGAATGTCCTCCACCTGTATTCAATGGAACAGTAATAGAGTCAGCATACTCTGTAAAATATCTTGGACTTCACTTGGATAAAAGACTAACTTGGAATGAGCACATTCGAATGAAAATGCAGCATCTAAACATTAAAACAAAAAGAATGCATTGGTTGTTAGGTCAGAGATCTACACTAAGTTTAAATAACAAAGTTCTGCTCTATAAAACAATTTTAAAACCAATATGGACCTACGGAATTCAATTATGGGGTACTGCCAGCAATTCCAACGTAGAAATTCTTCAAAGATACCAATCAAAAACTTTGAGGCTTATTACTGGCTCTCCCTGGTTTGTCAACAACAACAACATTCACAAAGATCTCAACATTCCTCTTGTTAAAGACGAAATTAAAAAGTTTAGTAGTAATTATCTGAATAGATTAAGTTATCACTCTAATGTATTAGCAATTAATTTGTTAGATGATACCGATGAAGTAAGAAGACTGAAAAGGCGACTTGTTCTTGATCTCCCTTTTATTTAAGTAAAGCTTAACTATCAATGTCATGTAAATATTAGATATTTTAAAGAATATATTGTTAGGTTCAATGGAGCCTAAACAATTCAGTTTAAGATATGTAACAAAAAATTTGCTTAATGTTTTGTAGAAAAATAGATTGCAAATAAACAGAATTATTACAAAAAAAAATAATAATGCTATAGAAAATTTTGTCAACATTTTATTTCTATAGAAAACGTAGTCAAAATTTTATTTTTTTATAGAAAATTGTGTGCAAATTTTATTTCTATAGAAAATTTTGGAAACTTTGACAAAATTTTAATTTTATAGAAATTTGGCAAAATTTTATTTCTATAGAAAATTTCGTCAAATTTTTATTGCTATAAAAATTTTTTTCAAAAATTTATTTCTACAGAAAATTTTGTCAAAATTTTATTTCTATAGAAAATTTTTTAAAAATTTTATTTCTATGTCCCTTTCTCCATGCAAATATTAAAAACTCATGTACCCCATATTAACTGTATAACCTCCTCCACGTCCTCTGTAAATTTCCAGAAGTTTAATTCGGGCAGCAGGAAGGACCATCTATCCGAACCAGACATTTTTCCAAGCGGAAAAATCTTCTGTAGGACGTTGCAGAGAACCATGTAGTCGATCGTGTGTGACTTAAGTGCTTTCTAAATTTTTTGAATTTAAACGGGCAACACGAATATAACACTAACCAATTTAAGACAAAGATCTATCCTAGTATCGACATCCTAGTATCGACATACGGATATCACATTCATTAAAATATTTCTATATGTCTACCCCTAAGTAACCATCAATATCCACTCTAAGATTTCCTTTTTATTACCCGAAGACAATATCCATTTCCACCCATTTGAGACTTTACAGAGCATTTATTTGTTGTTGCCATTATAATTCATTCACCCCATGTAGCAAAAGCCATTGTCTTCTTTATTTTTGGATGTCAATGCACCATTCCCCTGAGTAAGACATTTAAGAAAAAGCCGAAAAACGAAATCTCAAAGAAAAAAATGCTTGGCTTGCGTTTAAAGCGAAATCCTTCGTAGAAGGATGTTTATGCTACGTTCTAATGCATTTATATGTCCTGCCACATAAATTGTGGATGTTTTTTTTGAGATAGAGAGAGAGTGTGGTACTTAAAGTTGTCTCAATGGGATTTTGATTTTACTTTTTTAGTGTACTTTTGGTTCCTTTTGTTTCGTGGCCACTTGAAAACCAGCCCAGAGAAAAGACTATCATAGTACTTGACTAACAAAAATTAATTGTGAAAACTCTATGAGTGGGAAAAAAATTCCAACTTGAATTGTAGCAACAAATGGTTCTAGCTAGGGCCATGGAATGATGATAAGCATGGGGATATTAAATTGAGTTGTGTTGCTAACAAATTTTCGAGAATAAATTTCTCACCAATTCATTCATACATAGCAAGGACTTATTTATGTTCACACACTCCAAAGATTTTGTCTTTAATTTAAAAATTTTGGTATTGATTCCGATCCAAAGAAGCGGAGAATACAAGTAAGGATACTTTTAAGACACAATTCTCTTTTAAATGTGAGTTTTGCGTAATTGCTTCTAGGAAGCAAATTTTAATTTTGGCTTTTTCAGCTTTTTTCTTCATATGCTATCAAAGTCCTTTAAAACGAGTTAACGACAACTTTATTTTCCATATTAAGACTCGACTTCCAGTAGAAATTATGCTAAGTTTCAAGTAAAAAACGTCTTTAAAATAAAGTTTTGAAAAACATGTCCTATATTTGAACGATTTTTTGCTTTGTAGTCAAGATGCAAAAAGACAACAAATTTAAAGACAATTTCATTAAATTTAAAAAACTTTTCTGAATTATTAAAGTCAAGTTGACCTCAGCCTAAACATTTTTTCTTTCATGTTATGATACCAATTTTTAAGTCAAATCGCTTAATTATAAGGACAATACGACTTCATTGAAAAGTTTATCGACTTTTGGACAAGGAAAAAACTGTGGTAAGCAAAATTTGCATTTCTATTTTAAAGACATGAAATCTTTGACCTCACGACAATATTTTTTTCAGTGCATGGATATATCGGATTGTCAACAACTTTCATAAAAATCTTAAATTTCCATTATTCCATAGCAATTTCATACAATAACTAAGTGAATCACATTCCAATTATAATTAACTGCAACTACCCAGTAAACATTTTGGATGTTCTTCCTACACTCAAAAAACAGTGATCCCTCTATTTGACTAAGGCCAATTTAACTTTTTATTTTAGTTCATGGAATTATAAAGTTTACTTTAAGAATTTTTTTGCGTACATTAGTTAAATGAACTATAAACAAGTATATACGCCCGTAAGTTCAGCCATGCCGAATCTTAAATATCTTCCACCATGGATTTCGTAGAAACTTCTACTGAAGACTGTCATCCACAATCGAATTACTTGGGTTGTGGTAATACTTTCCGATGTCAAGGTATCTTAAAATATATTTCTTAATATTTTGCGTGTCCTAAAATGTCAGCGCAAAATCCTTCATATTAGGTTATTATTTTTTTTTTCAGTGTACTCGGAATAAAAACAATTTCATTGAGCTGGGAAAATGTTCTTAAAAAATTTTAAAAGTAAACTAAAACACAATAAGTAAAAAAACAAGTATATACGGCCGTAAGTTCGGCCAGGCCGCCGAATCTTATGTACCCTCCACCATGGATTGCTTAGAAACTTCTATGAAAAACTGTCATCCACAATCGAATTACTTGGGTTGTGGTATCTTAAAACTTCTTAACATCGTTTTCTAAATTGTGAGTTAGTCCATACGTGGTAGAGAGCCAGAATTGAAATATGGGGGTCGCTTATATGGGGGTTATATACAATTATGAACTTGATATGGACCAATTTTTTGTGATTGGGGATCGATTTGTCTGAGGGCTATATATAACTATAGACCGATATGGACCTAGTTAGGCATGGTTGTTAACGGTCATATACTAGCACAATGTACCGAATTTCAACTGACTCGTCTGAATTTTTCTCCTCCAAGAGGCCCCAAAACCAAATCTCGGGATCGGTTTATATGGGGGCTATATATAATTACGGACTGATGTGGACCACTTTTGGCATGGCTGTTAAATATCATATACTACCACCACGTACCAAATTTCAACCAGATCGGATGAATTTTGCTTCTCCAAAAGGCACCGGAGTTCGAATCTGAGGATCGGTTTATATGAGGCTATATATAATGATGGACTGATATTGACCAATTGTTGCATGGTTGTTAGAGACCATATAACACCAAGTTCCAAATTTCAACCGAATCGGATGAATTTTGCTCTTTCAAAGGGCTCCGGAGGTCAAATCTGGGGATCGGTTTATATGTGGGCTATATATAATTATGAACCGATTTCGACCAATTTTTGCATGGGTGTTTGAGGCCATATATTAACACCACGTACCAAATTTCAACTGAATCAAATGAATTTTGGTCTTCCAAGAGGCTCCGGAGGTCAAATCTGGTGATCGGTTTATATGGGGGCTATATATAATTATGGACCGATATGGACCATTTTTTGCATGGTCATTAGAGACAATGTACTAACGCCATATACCAAATTTCAGCCGGATGGGATGAAGAGGCTCCGCAAGCCAAATCGGGGAATTGACCGATGTGGACCAATTTTTGCATGGTTGTTAGAGATCATATGATGACACCATGTACCAAATTTCAGCCGGATCGGATGAAATTTGCTTCTCTTAGAGTCCCCGCAAGCCAAATTTTGGGGTCCGTTTATATGGAGGCTATATATAATTAAGGACCGATGTGGACCAATTTTTGCATGCTTGTTAGAGATCATATGCTGACACCATGTACCAAATTTCAGCCGGATCGGATGAAATTTTCTTCTCTTACAGGCTCCGCAAACCAATTTTGGGGATCGGTTTATATGGGGGCTATATATAATTATGGACCGATGTGGACCAATTTTTGCATGGTTGTTAGAGACCATATACCAACACCATGTACCAAATTTCAGCCGGATCGGATGAAATTTTCTTCTCTTACAGGCTCCGCAAACCAATTTTGGGGATCGGTTTATATGGGGGCTATATATAATTAAATACCGATGTGGACCAATTTTTGCATGGTTGTTAAAAACCATATACTAACACCATGTACAAAATTTCAGCCGGATCGGATGAAATTTGCAAGCCAAATTTTTTGGGTCCGTTTATATGGGGGCTATACGTCAAAGTGGACCGATATGACCCATTTGCAATACCATCCGACCTACATCAATAACAACTACTTGTGCAAAATTTCTAGTCGATAGCTTGTTTCGTTTGGAAGTTAGCGTGATTTCAGAATTTCACCACGACCCAGAATATATATACTTTATGGGGTCTTAGAGCAATATTTCGATGTGTTACAAACGGAATGACAAAGTTAATATACCCCCATCCTATGGTGGAAGGTATAATAAATAACGAATAATTTTCTTTTTATATAAACCCAGGCCAAATTGATTTCGGTGGCTTATAAACAATATAATGAGTTGGTAATGGCACAGATATTGATTAGCTGCGATTTTTCGTTTGGCAGATAGTATATGCATTTAATAAACTCCCCTGTAATGATCTTACCCTGTAAGAGTGCCCATTAAATTTTAAACAAAAATCTAAAAACCCTTAATAGGCAGATAAAAGCATGCATAAAATTGTGGAAATTAAATTCTATTAAAATACAAATGAAATTTAACAAATTGCTTTAATTTCCATAGCAAGTGGTTAACCATGTACTTGTTGCTGTAATAGAAGAGACATAATAAATTAAATACCATTAAAAATCATTCCTAAGGGTCTAAGTCAGACTAACCAGCAGGAGGTTATCCTTAAATGCTTACACATGTCTCTGACTATCAATTAAAAAGAAACTAAGGGCCAGACAAAATGACATACATACACACATTTCCTGTATAATAAATTTAGTTTTAAGTGAATTTTTAAATCCTCCATTGACCAACTCTGGGTAAGTAGTAATGGAAGAAATCATTGAACCATATACCCGGCAGTAAAGGCACCCACATTTAATACAACCACACTCAAATTTGAATTTTTTCAAGGACTTCTATGTCAAGGAAACAAATAAGAAATAAGTCTCCCTGTCTGTCAACCAGTCATACTCTTAAGAATTCACCACAAGTGCTTCTCCTGGCCACTGCCAGCCAACTCAAACTACAACCACCATCATTCAAGTGCAACGAAAAACAATTAAAATCTATTTTTTCAATTACTTTTTTGTGTTAATTCTTGTTGGATTTTTTGTTTTTGTAATTTTTATTTTCATTCACTTCATGCCAATGAATTTTTCACCACTTTTTAAAGGAATTTCACAAGCGATGGAACAGTGGGTACTGTTATGGTAAAATTGAAGAAAATTTCCAATATTTTGTAGGTCTTTCCAAAATTCAAACTATACACACTGAAAAGCAAGCTTTCCCGGTTCCGAAGATTTTGCCTTTACACTAATTATATTGATATTGATTGCGAGCCAAAGAAGCGGAGCATTGAAGTAGGGATACATTTAAGACACATTTATTTTCTCAATTTGATTTTTGCGTCCTTGGAAACAAATTTTAGTTTATTCGTTTTTACTAACGACAATTTAAATTTCCAAATCCAGACTCGACTGAAAGTAGAAATTAGTCTTTGTTTCAAGTAAAAAACGTCATTAAAATAAAGTGTTAAAAAACATCTCCTATTTTTGAACGATTTTTTGCTTTGTAATGCGGATGCATAAAGACAACGAATTTAAAGACAATTTCATTAATTTTGAAGAATTTTTAACAATTATTAATTTTTTTCACAATTATTAATTCATTAGCGTATTTTCTTCAAATCTCTTAATTATAAGGACAAAATGACTTCATTGAAAAGTTCATAGACTTTTGGACTAGGAAAAAAACTTCATATCAGATAAATGCGTCTTCTATGCTAAGCAAAAAAACGCATTCGAAAATTAAAGACAGGAAATCTTTAGCTTCAGGACAATACTTTTTTCAGTCATTGAAAAAATATTTTATGTCCTCCATTATAGGGCTATACTGACTTTGTAATTCCCTTTGAAACACATCGCAGTATTGGTTTCAGACCCCATAAATATATTCTAAGAACGTTTTGATATTCTAAGTCGATCTAATGATGTCCGTCTGTTGAAATCATGTTAACTTCCAAATGAAACAGCTATCGACTTGGTAGAATTCTTGGCGGTTTTGTAAATTTTGACAAATATTCCTCTTCACAAATTTTCTATAAAAGTAAAATCTTAACAAAATATCTATAAAAGAAAAATTTTGGCAAAATAGAAATAAAATTCAGACAAAATTTTCTATAGAAATAAAATTCAGACAAAATTTTCTATAGAAATAAAATGTTGACAAAATTTTCTATAGAAATAAAATTTTCACGAAATTTTTTATAGATATAAAATTTTCTATAGAAATAAAATTTTGATAAAATTTTCTATAGAAATAAAATGTTGACAAAATTTTCTATAAAAATAAATTGTTGACAACATTTTTTTCTACAGAAATAAAATTTTTGCACATTTTTCTATAGGAATAAAATTTTTACGCATTTTTCTATAGGAATATAATATATATAACAATATTTTTTCAGTGCAGGCATTGAAAAAATATTTTATGCCTTCCATTATAGGGCTATACTGACTTTGTAATTCCCTTTGAAGCACATCGAAGTATTGGTCTCAAACCCCATAAATATATTCTAAGAACGTTTTGATATTCTAAGTCGATCTAATGATGTCCGTCTGTTGAAATCATTTTAACTTCCAAATGAGACAGCTATCGACTTGCAACTAGGCACAAGTAATTGCTGATGGTATTGCCAATGGGCCATAGGTATAGCCCCCCATATAAACCGATCCTCAGATGTCGCTTACGGTCACGATTGCCACAGTTAGTAGAATTCTACCAAAAATGGTAGATTTTCTACTGTTTGGTAAATTGGTAGAATTCTTGGCGTTTTGGTAGATATTGACAAATATTCCTCTTCACAAATTTTCTATAAAAGTAAAATCTTGACAAAATTTCTATAAAAGAAAAATGTTGACAAAATAAAAAATAGAAATAAAATTCAGACAAAATTTTCTTTTGAAATAAAATTCTGACAAAATTTTCTATAAAAGTCAAATTTTGACACAATTTTCTATAGAAATAAAATTTTGCAAAAATTTTCTATAAAAATAAAATTTTGCACAAATTGTCTATAGAAATAAAATTTTCTATAGAAATAAAATTTTGACAAAATTTTCCACAAAATTAAAATTTTGATCAAATATCTATAAAAGTAAATTTTTGACAAAATAAAAAAATAGAGAGAGAAATCATATTTTTACAAACTTTTCTGTAGAAATAAAATTTTTACAAAATTTTCTACAAAATTAATATTTTGATAAAATTTCTATAAAAGTAAATTTTTGACAAAATAAATAATAACAATTATACGGCCGTAAGTTCGGCCAGGCCGAATCTTATGTACCCTCCACCATGGATTGAGTAGAAACTTCTACGAAAGACTGTCATCCACAATCGAATTACATGGGTTGTGGTATCTTAAAACTTCTTAACATCGTTTTCTAAATTGTGAGTAAGTCAATACGTGGCAGAGAGCCAGAATTGAAATATGGGGATCGCTTATATGGGGGCTATATATAAAAATTAACTTGATTGGTCAATTTTTGTGTGATTGGGGATCGATTTATCTGAGGGCTATATATAACTATAGACCGATATGGACTTAGTTAGGCATGGTTGTTAACGGCCATATACTAGCACAATGTACCAAATTTCAACTGACTCGGATGAAATTTGCTCCTCCAAGAGGCTCCAAAACCAAATATCGGGATCGGTTTATATGGGAGCTATATATGATTATAGACTGATATGGACCACTTTTGGCATGACTGTTAAATATCATATACTACCACCACTTACCAAATTTCAACCAGATCGGATCAATTTTGCTTCTCCAAAAGGCACCGGAGGTCAAATCTGGGGATCGGTTTATATGGGGGCTATATATAATTATGGACTGATATGAACCGATTCCTGCATTGTTGTTGGATACCATATCACGTACCAAATTTCAACTGAATCAGATGAATTTTGGTCTTCCAAGAGGCTCCGGAGGTCAAATCTGGTGATCGGTTTATATGGGGGCTTATATAATTATGCACCGATGTTGGTCAATTTTTGCATGGTCATTAGAGACCATATAATAACTATGTACCAAATTTCAGCCGGATCGGGTGAAATTTGCTTCTCTTAGAGGCTCCGCAAGCCAAATCGGAGGATCGCTTTATATGGGGGCTATATATAATTACGCACCGATGTGGATCAATTTTTGCATGGTCATTATAGACCATATACTAACACCATGTACCAAATTTCAGCCGGATCGGGTGAAATTTGCTTCTCTTAGAGGCTCCGCAAGCCAAATTTGGGGGTCCGTTTATATGGGGACTATACGTAAAAGTGGACCGATATGGCCCATTTGCAATACCATCCGACCTACATCAATAACAACTACTTGTGCCAAGTTTCAAGTCGATAGTTTGTTTCGTTCGGAAGACGGACGGACATCGACTCAGAATTTCACCACGACCCAGAATATATATACTTTATAGGGTCTTAGAGCAATATTCCGATGTGTTACAAACGGAATGACAAAGTTAATATACCCCCTTCCTATGGTAGAGGGTATAAAAATATAAATAAAATTCAGACAAAATTGTCTGTAGAAATAAAATTCTGCAAAAATTTTGTATAGAAATAAAATTTTGAAAAAATTTTCTACAAAATTAAAATTTTGATCAAATTTCTATAAAAGTAAATTTTTGACAAAATAAAAAAATAGAGATAGAAATCATATTTTTACAAAATTTTCTGTAGAAATAAAATTTTTACAAGATTTTCTACAAAATTAATATTTTGATAAAATTTCTATAAAAGCAAATTTTTGACAAAATAAAAAATAGAAACAAAAATAAAATCTTGACAAAATTTTCTACAGAAATAAAATTTTGACAAACTTTTCTATTGAAATAAAATTTTGCAAAAATTTTCTATAGAAATAAAATTTTGAAAAAATTTTCTACAAAATTAAAATTTTGATCAAATTTCTATAAAAGTCAAAAATTTAGACAAAGTAAAAAAATAGAGATAGAAATCATATTTTGACAAAATTTTCTGTAGAAATAAAATTTTTCAAAAATTTTCTACAAAATTAAAATTTTGATAAAATTTCTATAAAAGTAAATTTTTGACAAAATAAAAAATAGAAATAGAAATCAAATTTTGACAAAGTTTTCTAAATAAATCACATTTTGACAAAATTTTCTAAATAAATAAAATTTTTACAAACCTTTCTATAGAAATACAATTCTGACAACATTTCTATAAAAGTCAAATTTTGACAAAATTTTCTAAATAAATAAAAATTTTACAAAATTTTCTGTAGAAATAAAATTTGTACAAAATTTTCTACAAAACTAATATTTTGATAAAATTTCTATAAAAGTAAATTTTTGACAAAATAAAAAATAGAAATAAAAATAAAATCTTGACAAAATTTTCTAAAGAAATAAAATTTTGACAAACTTTTCTATAGAAATAAAATTTTGCAAAAATTTTCTATAGAAATAAAATTTTTCAAAAATTTTCTACAAAATTAAAATTTTGATAAAATTTCTATAAAATAATTTTTGACAAAATAAAAAATAGAAATAGAAATCAAATTTTGACAAAATTTTCTAAATAAATAAAATTTTTACAAACCTTTCTATAGAAATACAATTCTAACAACATTTTCTATATAAGTCAAACTTTGAGAACATTTTCTATAAAGGTCAAATTTTGACAAAATTGTTTTTGGAAATAAAATTTTTACAAAATTTTCTATAGAAATAAAATTTTTACAAAATTTTCTACAAAATTAAAATTTTGATAAAATTTCTATAAAAATAAATTTTTGACAAAATAAAGAAATAGAAATCAAATTTTGACAAAATTTTTAAAGAAATAAAATTCTTTCAAACTTTTCTATAGAAATAAAATTCTGACAACATTTTCTATAAAAGTCAAATTTTGACAAAATTTTCTATGGAAATACAATTTTGGCAAAATTTTCTATAGAAATAAAATTTTTGCAAAATTTTCTATAGAAATAAAATTTTTACAAAATTAAAATTTTGATAACATTTCTATAAAAGTAAAATGTTGACAAAATAAAAAATAGAAATAGAAATCAAATTTTGACAAAATCTTCTAAAGAAATAAAATTCTGACAAACTTTTCTATAGAAATAAAATTTTAACAAAATCTTTATATATAAAATTCAAATTATGTTTGTTTATTTTTTTTTGTTCCAGGTAAGCTCGGAAACGGCTGAACCGATTTACTTGAAACTTTCAGAGATCGTAGGGGCGCTCATGTGGTGAAGATAAGGTATCTCATTTTTTGGCATCTGGTTGCTGGAGCTCCCCTTTGTCCGACTTTTTAAAAATTGTTGAGCGATTTGCTTGAAATTTTGATTGAAGTTTGAGGTTGGTATCCGACTTTTTTTAAAGTACAGTGAAAACAATAAAATTCTCTACATTTCCTCCGCTAAGTCTAAAAAGTGAATTTTACAGGACACAAGAAACTAGTTTTGTTTCTTGAAATTTCTCAAACCCCGTATAAGATAGAAATTAACCATAACTTTTGATAGAAATGTCCAATAACTTTTGACAGGATGCAATTCACATCAATCCGAAGAAAAAACAGCGAACTCCATCAAAACATTCTAAGTCGACTTAGCGCACTCTGGAATGAGGGCATCGATATGTGGACGAGGAGGGGGACCTATCCCTTGCCAGACTTTTTGAAACTTGGAACAAAATTATCCGATTTGCTTGAAATTTTCAGAGAAGGTTGAAGGGGGCGTCTAGACAAAGAATTTAGTTTTCGATATTTGGTCGGGGAGGGGACCTCCCCTTTGCCAGACTTCTTTAAAGTACAATGAAAACAAAACAACAAAAACAAAAGTCTTCCGATTGAAATTTTACGCAAAAACTGGCTGAGGTTATGAAATTTATATCAGGTTCCAGAGAAACTTTTCCAATTAATTGAAATTTACAGAGGACGTAGGAGAGATTATGAAATGAATATTGTATACCTGCTTTTGTGATATTTGGATGGAAAGGATGGCCGCCCCTTGCCTGCTTTTTGAAAATTGGGCTATAATTTGCTTGACATTTTCTGGGACGCTTACACAAGATACGCTACATCACTTTTCGATATTTGGTCGGGGAGAGGGGGACCTCCTCTAAAACTGAAAAAAACTAAAACTTACAAGTTTTCTTGATATTTGCAAAGGCCGTGCGGGGAGGTTAAAAAATCAATGTGGTGTACCTGTTGGTTGGGTATTTGGACGGGGAGGGAACCTTCTCCTTGCCTCACACTTGAAGGAAAGTTTCGAGATTTTTTTTGGAATTTTGAGGAAAGCTTAAGGGTGCTATTCACCTCGGTATTTGTCGATATTTTATCAGGGAAAGTGGCGTCCCTTTAAAACAATAGAGTAAGATTTAACCTTCTCTGATCTACTTGAACTTTACAGGGAACGTGGGAGGATGTGATTAAATTAATACATGATTTTTCAATATCTGATTGGAGAAGGAGAATAGTGAAATAAACTTTGTCGATTTACTTGGAATAAGTTGAATATGAACTAATGTGTGCGGTCATTGAACTTTATACTCACGTTTACTTAATAAAATTTTTGAGACATACTTAAAAAAAAAGTAAGTTTTCATTAAGCTGTGGAAAATTTCGATAAAAACAATAAAATTTAACTACAAGCAATTATTTTTTTTCAATAAAAAAAGTTAAATTTAGCGTTAGTTTAACTACGGAAATTTTTTTCTGTGTGGAACACCCTCTCCCCGCCCTATTTCTATCTATAAACGAAAAAGCAAGTTGTCCGATTTGTTTGAAAGAATCCAAATCTTTTCGAAATTGTTTTCAGCACGAAAGATATGGTTGACTACGTTATCGCACAATGTTCCTCAAAATACGCTTCGTAAGGCGCAGCGAAGCGGTCCGGGTTACACTAGTATTCTATATAAATAAAATTTTGACAAAACTATCTATAGAAATAAAATGTTGACAAAATTTTCTATAGAAATAAAATTTTTACAAAATTTTCTATAGAAATAAAATTTTTACAAAATTTTCAATAGAAATAAAATTTTGACAAAATTTTCATAGCAATAAAATTATGACAAAATGTTCTATAGAAATAAAATTTTGACAAAATTTTCTATAGAAATACAATTTTTACAAAATTTTGTATAGAAATAAAGTTTGGACAAAATTTTGTATAGAAATAAAATTTTGACAAAATTTTCTATAGAAATAACATTTTGACAAAATTTTCGGTAGCAATAAAATTTTGAAAAATTTGTTTATAGAAATTTTGACAAAATTTTCTATAGAAATAAAATTTTAACAAAATTTTCTATACAAATAAAATTTTGAAAGAAAATTCTATAGAAATTAAATTTTGATAGCATTTTCTTAGGAAACAAAATTTTGCAAAATAAGATTTTTTCGCTTGGTAGTTTTTTGGTAAAATTTTGGTAGATTTTTTTTCTTGGCTCGAGTGGCAACTGTGGTTGTGGATCGGACGAAATTTGCTCCTTCAAGAGCAATCCAAATCTGGAGATTGGTTCAAATGTATAATTATGGACCGATCTTTATACTCACGTTTACTTAATAAAATTTTTGAGACATACTTAAAAAAAGTACGATTTCATTAAGCTGTGGAAAATTTCGATAAAAACAATAAAATTTAACTACAAGCAATTGTTTTTTTTTCCAATAAAAAAAGTTAAATTTAGCGTTAATTTAACTACGGAAATTTTTTTCTGTGTGGAACACCCTCTCCCCGCTCTATTTCTATATATAAACGAAAAAGCAAGTTGTCCGATTTGTTTGAAAGAATCCAAATCTTTTCGAAATTGTTTTCAGCACGAAAGATATGGTTGACTACGTTATCGCAAAATGTTCCTAAAAATACGCTTCGGAAGGCGCAGCGGTCCGGGTTACACTAGTATTCTATATAAATAAAATTTTGACAAAACTATCTATAGAAATAAAATGTTGACAAAATTTTCTATAGAAATAAAATTTTTACAAAATTTTCTATAGAAATAAAATTTTTACAAAATTTTCAATAGAAATAAAATTTTGACAAAATTTTCATAGCAATAAAATTATGACAAAATGTTCTATAGAAATACAATTTTGACAAAATTTTCTATAGAAATAAAATTTTGACAAAATTTTCAAAGCAATAAAATGATGACAAAATTTTCTATAGAAATAAAATTTTTACAAAATTTTCTATAGAAATAAAATTTTGACAAAATTTTCTATAGAAATAAAATTTTGACAAAATTTTCTATAGAAATAAAATTTTGACAAAATTTTCTATAGAAATAAAATCTTGACAAAATTTTCTGTAGCAATAACATTTTGAAAAATTTTTCTATAGAAATACAATTTTGACAAAATTTCTTATGGATGTACAAGTTTGACAAAATTTTCTATAGAAATATAATTTTAACAAAATTTTCTATACAAATAAAATTTTGAAAAAAAAAATCTATAGAAATTAAATTTTGATAACATTTTCTTAGGAAATAAAATTTTGGCAAAATTTTTGTAGAAATAAAATTTTATCAAATAAGAATTTTTTGGTAAAATTTTGGTAGATTTTTTTTTGGCTCGAGTGGCAACCGAGGTAGTGGATCGAACGAAATTTGCTCCTTCAAGAGGATACGCAATCCAAATCTGGAGATTGGTTCAATTGTATAATTATGGACCGATCCGATTGGTCCATGGATGAAACCCCCGAAAATTTCAAAATTTATGTTGCTCATATCTCCTAAACTATGCGTCGTACAGCGAAAAGGAACTTAAATCGTGATCATCGCTAGAAATTTAAAAATTTCACCCAAATCCGGAAAAACTCGAAATTTTTATATGAAAAACTTCTTTCGCTCATATATCCTAAACTATGTGTCGTAGAGCAAAAAGGAGCTTAATTAGAGATCACCCCTAGAAAATCCAAAATTCTACAAAAATTCCGAACAATTCTACTCAGAATTTCACCACGATTCAGAAAATATATATACAGAGACCAATATTTCGGTTTGTTACAAACGGAATGACAAAGTTAATACGGTGGGGCGTATAAAAATACCAAACGAATAGAAAAACTTAAATCAAAAAGTCCGGCAAGTTATTTTCAGGATGGATGGTGAACATCCTGAAAATAACAAGCAACTCAGTTGGTCTATTTCCGAGACTATTTCCAGAATATTTCGAGCCAATTAGCTTTCCAAAACTTACTTCACATTTGTACTCACTTTCCACTGTGAAATGGGCAAACGTGCAGGATGGTTTATTGTATGGATGGATGGATAGATTGAGTGACTGGACTAGATGGATGAATGAACGAAGTGCCTTTCATTTTCCCATTGATTCCAGTTTTAAGTGTTTTATGGTTTTTTATTTCTTAGGGGGGAAGTTTGAAAAGTACTTGGAATTTTTAATGGCTTCTTTCGATTCGGTTTCAGTTTTATATGCTGTGGTAGTGTGTCGAACCGAACGAACTCATTATTTTGCTTTCGATTTCATGGCATTGAAATAATTTGAGGGAATATCATGAAATTTCCATAAAACATTCAATAATAATGTCATAGTAATTTCCAATTACTTTCATTAGGTTACCAGGAGATTCCATAGCAATGTTGCATCATCCCTTATGCTATGGAAATCATGAGTAACGTTATGCCACAATGACGTGAGTGTGAGGGAATCGAAATAAAAGCCATGTTGGCGGTTAAATGATATCCACTTGAATGGTTTTTATGGACTATCGATTTTGAAATGAAATCATAATTAATGTTTTCTACTCGAAATTAATTCATTTCTCAATCTAAGTGTAGGTCTAAGAGGGATATATATTTATGCCAATCACCATAGGATGGTGATGGGGGAGTAGTTCGAATCCCCAACTTTTGATCCGGAGGTAGTGCAAACTTGGATCATCTCCAATGAATTTTACATTGGCTTGTCATAGGACGAGGAGTACTTCCTTTTTTTGGATTTATTTAGAAGTTCTAACGTGGAAGTTCATTTCAATGAAGAAATTTAAAATAGAAACAAGTATATACGGCCGTAAGTTCGGCCATGCCGAAGCTTATGTACCCTGCATCATGGATTGCGTAGAAACTTCTTCTAAACACTGCCATCCATAATCGAATTACTTAAGTTGCGGGAGCCACCGTGGTGCAATGGTTAGCATGCCCGCCTTGCATACACAAGGTCGTGGGTTCGATTCCTGCTACGACCGAACACCAAAAAAGTTTTTCAGCGGTGGATTATCCCACCTCAGTAATGCTGGTGACATTTCTGAGGGTTTCAAAGCTTCTCTAAGTGGTTTCACTGGAATATGGAACGCCGTTCGGACTCGGCTATAAAAAGGAGGTCCCTTCTCATTGAGCTTAACATGGAATCGGGCAGCACTCAGTGATAAGAGAGAAGTTCACCACTGTGGTATCACAGTGGACTGAATAGTCTAAGTGAGCCTGATACATCGGGCTGCCACATAACCTAACCTAACCTAACCTAACCTAAGTTGCGGTAACTCTTGCCGATGGCAAGGTATCTTAAAACCTCTTAACACCATCTTCTAAATTGTATGTAAGTCCATACGTGGTATATATTAAATCAAAATGATCGATCCAATACGTATATAATTCAGTTTGACAAAGTAGACATAAAATTTTGACAAAATTTTCTACAGAAATAAAATTTTAACAAAATTTTCTATAGAACTAAAATTTTCACAAAATTTTCTATAGAAATAAAAATTTTGACAAAATTTTCTATAGAAAGAAAATTTTGACAAAAATGTCTACAGAAATAAAATTTTATATAGAAATAAACTTTTTACAAAATTTTCTATAGAAATAAAATCTTGGTAGATTATTTTTGGCTCGAGTGGCAACCATGATTATGAACCGAATAAAATTTGAACAAAATCTTCTATAGAAATAAAATTTTGACAATGATGAAAATTTTATTATGAACCGAATAAAATTTTGACAAAATTTTCTCTAGAAATAAAATTTTGACAAAATTTTCTATAGAAATAAAATTTTGACAAAATTTTCTATAGAATTAAAATTTTGGTAGATTATTTTTGGCTCTAGTGGCAACCATGATTATGAACCGATATGGACCAATTTTTGTGTGATTGGACCAATTTTGGTATGGTTGTTAGCGACCATATACTAACACCACGTTCCTAATTTGAACCGGATCGGATGAATTTTGCTCCTCCAAGAGGGTCCGAAGGTCAAATCTGGAGAACGTTTTATATGGGGGCTATATATAATTATGGACCGATATGGACCAATTCTGGCACGGTTGTTAAAGATCATATACTAACACCATGTTCCTAATTACAACCAGATTGGATGAAATTTGATTCTCTTGGAGACTTCGCAAGCCAAATCTGGGGATCGGTTTATACGGGGGCTATATATAATTATGAACCGATGTGGACCAATTTTTGCATGGTTGTTAGAGACCACATTCTAACACCATGTACCAAATTTCAGCCGGATCAGATGAAATTTGCTTCTCTTTTAGGCTCCGCAAGCCAAATCTGGGGATCGGTTTATATGGGGGCTATATATAATTATGGACCGATGTGGACCAATTTTTGCATGGTTGTTAGATACCATATACCAACACCATATACCAAATTTCAGCCGGATCGGATGAAATATGCTTCTGTTAGAGGCTCCACAAGCCAAATCTGAGGGTCCCTTTATATGGGGGCTATACGTAAAAGTGGACCGATATGGCCCATTTTCAATACCATTCGACCTACATCGATAACAACTACTTGTGCCAAGTTTCAAGTCGATAGCTTGTTTCGTTCGGAAGTTAGCGTGATTTCAACAGACGGACGGACGGACGGACATGCTTAGATCGACTCAGAATTTCACCACGACCCAGAATATATATACTTTTTTTGGTCTTAGAGCAATATTTCGATGTGTTACAAACGGAATGACAAAGTTAATATACCCCCATCCTATGATGGAGGGTATAAAAAGGAAAAATATATTTGTTTCTACCAATTTCACTATTTATTTTTATACCCACCACCATAGAATGGTGACGGGGGTATAATAAGTTTGTCATTCCGTTTGTAACACATCGAAATATCGATTTCCGACTATATAAAGTATATATAAAGGGTGATTCTTTTGAGGTTAGGATTTTCATGCATTAGTATTTGACAGATCACGTGGGATTTCAGACATGGTGTCAAAGAGAAAGATGCTCAGTATGCTTTGACATTTCATCATGAATAGACTTACGATCTGCCACAACGTCGAATTTTCAGTGAATGGGCCCTAGAAAAGTTGGCAGAAAATCCGCTTTTTTATCGACAAATTTTGTTCAGCGATGAGGCTCATTTCTGGTTGAATGGCTACGTAAATAAGCAAAATTGCCGCATTTGGAGTGAAGAGCAACCAGAAGCCGTTCAAGAACTGCCCATGCATCCCGAAAAATGCACTGTTTGGTGTGGTTTGTACGCTGGTGGAATCATTGGACCGTATTTTTTCAAAGATGCTGTTGGACGCAACGTTACGGTGAATGGCGATCGCTATCGTTCGATGCTAACAAACTTTTTGTTGCCAAAAATGGAAGAACTGAACTTGGTTGACATGTGGTTTCAACAAGATGGCGCTACATGCCACACAGCTCGCGATTCTATGGCCATTTTGAGGGAAAACTTCGGAGAACAATTCATCTCAAGAAATGGACCGGTAAGTTGGCTACCAAGATCATGCGATTTGACACCTTTAGACTATTTTTTGTGGGGCTACGTCAAGTCTAAAGTCTACAGAAATAAGCCAGCAACTATTCCAGCTTTGGAAGACAACATTTCCGAAGAAATTCGGGATATTCCGGCCGAAATGCTCGAAAAAGTTGCCCAAAATTGGACTTTCCGAATGGACCACCTAAGACGCAGCCGCGGTCAACATTTAAATGAAATTATCTTCAAAAAGTAAATGTCATGGACCAATCTAACGTTTCAAATAAAGAACCGATGAGATTTTGCAAATTTTATGCGTTTTTTTTAAAAAAAAAGTTATCAAGCTCTTAACAAATCACCCTTTATTATTGATCAGGGAGAAATTCTAAGACGATATAAGCATGTCCGACTGTCCGTCCGTCTGTCTGTTGTAATCACGCTACAGCCTTCAATAATGGCGCTATCGTCCTGAAATTTGGCACAGATTCGTCTTTTGTTTGCAGGCAGGTCAAGTTCGAAGATGGGCTATATCGGTCCAAGTTTTGATATAGTCCCCATATAAACCGACCTCCCTATTTGGGGTCTTGGGCATATAAAAACTGTAGTTTTTATCCAATTTGCCTGAAATTGGAAATCTAAAGGTATTTTAGGACCATCACAAAGTGTACAGAAAATGATTCCTATCGGTCCATGTTTTGGTGTATCCCCCATATGGACCGATTTCCCGATTTTGCTTCTTGGGCGTCTAGAAAGTGTATTTTCTATCCGATTTGCCTGAAATTTAAAATCTAGAGGTATTCTAGGACCATAAATAGGTGTATCAGTCCATGTTTTGATATAGCCCCCATATAGACCGATCTCCCGATTTTATTTCTTGGTCTTCTAGAATCCGTAGTTTTAATCCAATTTACCCGAAATTTGAAATCTAGAGGTATTTTGGGACCATAAAGACGTGTCCCGAAAATGGTGAGTACCGATCCATGTTTTGCTATAGCCACCATATAGACCGATCTCCCGATTTTATTTCTTGGTCTTTTAGAATCCGTAATTTTTATCCAATTTGCCTGAAATTGGAAATCTAGAGGTATTTTAGGAACATAAAGAGGTGTGCCAAAAATGGTGAGTACAGATACATGTTTTGGTATAGCCCTCATATAGACCGATCTCACGATTTTACTTCTTGGGCTTATAGAAACCGTAGTTTTCATCCAATTTGCCTCAAATTGGAAATCTAGAGGTATTTTAGGACCGTAAAAAAGTGCGCTGAAAATAGTGAGCATTGGTCCATATTTTGGTATAGCCCCCATATAGACCGATCTCCCGATTTTACTTCTTGAGATTCTAGAATCCGTAGTTTTTACCCAATTTGCCTGGAATTTGAAATCTAGAGGTATTCTAGGACCATAAAGAGGTGTGCCGAATATATTGTGTATCGGTACTGTTTTTTATATAGCCCCTTTATAAACCGGCCCTCCGATTTGGGGTCTAGATTCTAGAACTACAATTAGATGTGCTGAATAGTGTATGTATCCGCCCATGTGTTTGGCTAGCCCCCATTAGAACGATCTGCCGATTTTAATCCTAGGGTTTCTAGAAATTTTAATTTTTAGCCGATTTGCCACAAATTCAAAATATACTGGCATTTTACACTGAAAAAACAATGAACCCACCAGAAAGAAAACTTTCGGTTAATTTTAGAAAATTTTGAACATTTGTAGAAAATTTTAACTAAACAGTATTACAACGCTGGCATCACGCCGACTTAATTAAAATAAGTAAATATTTTTCGACAAATTCTACAAAATTTATTAGACATAATTAAGTTTTTTTCACTTGCTAAAGAAAAATTTGTAATTTCAAGGAAAAAAATTGGAGTTCAAAATTGCAAGAATGTCTTTAGTGACATAAGAAATTTTTGATGAACGCATTTGTAGTAAAATTTGCAAATTTAAAGAAATACTGAACTATTTTGTGGAAGACACGAATTTAGTTAATCTTTATGCTTCATTTGTGTATATGTGTGCCCTCGGTTTTAGTTAATTTAACTAACGTACGCAAAAAATTATTATACCCTGCGCCACACTGTGGAACAGGGTATTATAAGTTAGTGCATATGTTTGTAACACCCAGAAGGAGACGAGATAGACACATTGTGTCTTTGGCAATAATGCTCGGGGAGCCCTGAGTCGATATAACCATGTCCGTCTGTCCGTCCGCCTGTCTGTAAACACATTTTTGTGATCAAAGTCTAGGTCACAATTTAAGTCCAATCGCCTTCAAATTTGGCACATGCTCCTAATTTGGGTCAGAATAGAACCCTATTGATTTTGGAAGAAATCGGTTCAGATTTAGATATAGCTCCCATATATATCTTTCGCCCGATATGCACTAAGTCAGAGCCAGAGTTTTATACCGATTTGCTTGAAATTTTGTACAAACATAACATTTAGTCGTATAGTCAAGTGTGCAAAATTTGATTGAAATCGGTTTGGATTTAGATATGGCTCCCATATATATTTCGCCCGATATGGACTTATATGGCCCCAGAAGCCGAATTTGGTTGAAATTTTGCACTAGGAGTACAATTAGTAGTATAGTCAAGTGTGCAAAATTTGATTGGAATCGGTTCAGATTTAGATATAGCTCCCATATATATCTTTCGCCCGATATGGACTAATATGGTCCTAAAAGCCAGAGTTTTTGCCCAATTTGGTTGAAATTTTGCACAGGGCTATGTAGCTATGCGTGCCAAATTTAGTTGAAATCGATTCAGATTTAGATATAGCTTCCATATATAGCTTTCGCCCGATATGCACTTATATGGCCCCAGAAGCCAGAGTTTTGGTTGCAATTACTAATATAGTCATTTGTGACAAATTTGATTGAAATAGGTTCAGATTTAGATATAGCTCCCATATATATGTTTTTCTGATTTCGACAAAAATGTTCAAAATACCAACATTTTCCTTGTAAAATCGCCATTGCTTAGTCGAAAAGTTGTAAAAATTACTCTAATTTTCCTAAACTTCTAATACATATATATCGGGCGATAAATCATAAATAAACTTTTGCGAAGTTTCCTTAAAATTGCTTCAGATTTAAATGTTTCCCATATTTATACCCTTCACCACTACTGTGGTACAGGGTATAATAAGTTTGTGCATTTCTATGTAACGCCAAGAAGGAAGTCTGAGACCCATCGTTTAGTATACCGATCGTCTTAGAATTAAATTCTGAGTCGATTTAGCGATGTCCGTCTGTCTGTCTGTCTGTCTATCTGTCTGTATGTCTGTCTGTCCGTCTGTCTGTCTGTTGATGTATTTTTGTATGCAAAGTACAGCTCGCAGTTTTAGTCCGATTGTCCTAAAATTTGGTATAGGGTTCTGTTTCGACTCAAAGACGATCCCTATTGATTTTGGAAAAAATCGGTTCAGATTTAGATATAGCTGCCATATATATTTTTCACCGATCTGGTCATAATTGGCGTGTATGTCAACCGATCTTCCTCAAATTCCGTTCAACCGAATATTTTATGAGTCTCGAAAAACTTGCAAAATATCAGCCAAATCGGTTCAGATTTAGATATAGCTCCCATATATAGCTTTCGCCCGATTTACACTCAAATGACCACAGAGGCCAATTTTTTGCTCCGATTTAGTTAAAATTTTGCACAGGGAGTATAATTAGCATTATAGCTATGCGTGCCAAATTTGGTTGAATTTGGCAAGCACAGATTTAGATATAGCTCCCATATATAGCTTTCGCCCGATTTACATTCATATGACCACAGAGGCCAATTTTTAACTCCGATTTAGTTGAAATTTTGCACAGGGAGTAGAATTAGCATTGTAGCTATACGTGCCAAATTTGGTTGAAATCGGTTCAGATTTAGATATATCTCCCATATACAGCTTTCGCCCGATTTACACTCATATGACCACAGAGGCCAATTTTTAACTCCGATTTAGTTGAACTTTTGCACAGGGAGTAGAATTAGCATTATAGCTATACGTGCCAAATTTGGTTGACATCGGTTCAGATTTAGATTTAGCTCCCATATATATATTTTTCTGATTTCGACCAACATTTTCCTTGTAAAATCGCCACTGCTTAGTCTAAAAGTTGTAAAAATGACTCTAATTTTCCTAAACTTCTAATACATATATATCGAACGATAAATCATAAATAAACTTTTGCGAAGTTTCCTTAAAATTGCTTCAGATTTAAATGTTTCCCATATATTTTTTTTCTAAAATTGTGTTCCACCCTAGTGTATTAGCCATCTTAAATTTTGAGTCTATAGATTTTGTAGAAGTCTATCAAATTCTGTCCAAATCGAGTGATATTTAATTGTATATATTTGGGACAAACCTTTATATATAGCCCCCAACACATTTGACGGATGTGATATGGTATCGAAAATTTAGATCTACAAAGTGGTGCAGGGTATAATATAGTCGGCCCCGCCCGACTTTAGACTTTCCTTACTTGTTTTTTACTAAAATTGTGTTCCACCCTAGTGCATTAGCCAACTTAAATTTTGAGTCTATAGATTTTGTAGAAGTCTATCAAATTCTGTCCAAATCGAGTGATATTTAAATGTATGTATTTGGGACAAACCTTTATATATAGCCACCAACACATTTGACGGATGTGATATGGTATCGAAAATTTAGATCTACAAAGTGGTGCAGGGTATAATATAGTCGGCCCCGCCCGACTTTAGACTTTCCTTACTTTTTTTTTTAACTTAAAACGTCCTAATTCGGTACTTTCTAAGATTTGTCCAAAAGGACTGAATCGGAAGTGGAAAAAATCGATGGAGGATACCGCGATCCCCCATTGTGGGACAACTCCCATTTTTTTGCTGGGAAGTTTGCCATTACATCTGTTATGCAGCGAAATATCAATTTATGACTATATAAAGTATATATATATACTTGATCTGGGAGAAATTCTAAGACGATCTAACGATGGCCGTCTGTCTGTTGTAATCACGCTACACCCTTCAATAATCAAACTATTGTGTTTGTATATGTTTGCACAAACTCGTTTCTAAACATGTCGTCTTACAGACAGGTCAAGTCGAAGATACGTCCCCCATATGATATATATTTTTCTATATGACTTCATATAGACGCCACTTCTTTTATCCGATTTTTCCTAAAATTGGAAATTTAAATTTAATTTAAGGTCCATAAAGAAATATACCAGCTTTGGTATATATCGGTCATGTTATAATATAGCTACATATAGACATATCTCTCGATTTTACTTCATGAGCGCAAATACAAAAAAAAAATATCTCGAAATTTTTTCCAATTAAAGTCTTAATTGAGTTTTAAAAAATATTCGATTAAAAATTTAATTGATACAAAAAATAATCACAAAAATTAATAACATCAATAAATTTGTTAATTGACTTTCAATAAATTTTTTTTAATTGGCTTTCAATTAATTTTTTAATTGATACTATCATTTCTGTGATTGAAGACATTTCAATTAAAAATCTATTCATTTCGTGATTGAATCAGAAAAAAAACTTTGTGTGTAGGTCGCAATTTTTATCCAATTTGCTTAAAATCTTAAGGTAGTGAAGTCAGAAAAGTTCTGTGCTAAATGTAATACATATCGGTCCATCATTTGATATAGCCACCTCATACTCCGATCTTCCGATTTGGCAGGCGAAATCTCTGGAAGGAGCAAATTTCATCTGGTTGAAATTTGGTACAAAATGTTAGTATCTAACAACCATACAAAAATTTATCCATATCGTTTCATAATTATATTTAGCCTCCATATAAATCGATCCCAAGATTTCATTTGGGAGCTTCCTTCATCCGATCCGGTTGAAATTTGTTTCATAGGGTTATTCTATGACCTCGAATAACTATGCAAAAGTTTATCCATATCGGTCCATAATTATATATAGCCTCCATATAAACCGATCCCCAGATTTGATTTCCGGAGATTCCAGGAAGTACAAAGTTCATCCGATCCGGTTAAAATCTGGTACTTGATGTCCGTATATGCTTTCTAATTGTGCTCCCATATAAACCGACCCCCAAATTTGACTTCTGAAACCTCGTGGAGGAACAAATTACATCCGATCCGGTGAAAATTTGACTCTCTAATTACCATGCGAAAATTGATTACTTTTTGGTTCATAACTATTCGAAAACTCCTCTATATAAACCGATCAAGAAGTCAGCTAGCTTATATGGGTATTTAATCTGTCTTTTTATACCCACCACGGATTGGAATGGGGATGGGAGTATAATAAGTTTGTCATTCCGTTTGTAACACATGGAAAAATCAATTTCCAACCAAAGAATATATATAAAGTATATATACTTTTGATCACGGAGAGATTCTAAGACGATACTACAATGTCCGTCTGTTGTAATCAACCTTCAATAAAGTAGCAACTGTCTAAAATTTGGCAGAGACTCAGTTTTTGATTGCACGCAGGTCAAGATGGGCTATATCTATCCCCGTTATAGAGCGATCTCCCGATTTAACATCTTGGGCTTTCACACACCTCAATTTCTATCCAAATTGCCTGAAATTGATAATCTAGAGATATTTTAGGTTCACAAATAAATTTGGAAAGTATGATGTGCATCAGTCCATGTTTTGGTATAGCACCCATATAGATAGAAATCCTTGTTTGATTTCTTGGGCTTCTACACACTGCAATTTTTGTCCGATTTGTCAAAAATTTATTATTATTATTATATTGAGGTATTTTTGGTCCACAATAAATATGGTACAAACGGTCCATGTCTAGCCCCCATATAAACCGATCTCCTGATTTGACTTCTTTGGTTTCATCATACCTAAAGCGGGAAAAGCCTCTCACTCGAGTGCGAAGGATTTCCAACCAATCAGCTTATCCTCATTCCTACTTAAGACCCTGGATGATGATAGACATGTATCTTAGAACTAGCGTGGATTCAAGTTTGCTCTCGAAACGACAGCATGCATACTCGAAGGGCAGGTCTACTGAGACCGCATTGCATGAACTAGTCAGCTTTATTGAAAGCTCACTATCTGTCAAAGAATACACAATCGAGGCGTTTCTAGACATCGAATATGTCCAATTCAATAATGTTCAATAATGTCCATCCGAGCTCGATATTAAATGGACTGACAACTCTGAATGTTGATCCAGGTATACTTAGGCTGTTTAGACGAACTTTTAATAAAGAGACGTATTTCAGCCACACTAGGACAAGTAAACATACAAAGGTATGTGAACAGAGGCACTCCCCAAGGAGGAGTTCTATCACCTCTTCTTTGGAATGTTGCTATAAACAACCTTCTGGTTTCCCTATAAAAAGAAAGGATAAAAGTGGTGGCATACGCAGATGATGTGGCGCTAGCAGTCAAGGGAAAATTCCCATCCACAATCAGAGATATTATACAAAGAGCTCTCCGGATGACTGAGAAATGGGCGAAAGATAATGGTCTTGGAGTAAATCCAGCAAAGACAGAACTAGTCATGTACTGCAAAGATCACAAAACTCCCACGGTTAGTGCCATTTCCTTAGGGAGTATTGAAATTCCCTTTGGTGAGTGTGCCAAATACCTTGGCGTTATTTTGGACAGGAAGCTGAATTTTAGGCTTAATATTGAAGAAAGGGCGAGAAAAGCCACGGTAGCTTTGTACTCGTGCAAAAAGGCAATAGGGAAAAAGTGGGGACTATAACCAAAAATTGTGCATTGGCTATACACGGCAGTAGTTAGACCTATAATGCTATATGAAGTTGTAGTCTGGTGGCCGGCACTTCAGAAACCGACTTGTTTAGATAAAGTTCAGCGTATGGCGAGCTTATGTATCTCAGGCGCATTTAGTAAGACAGGAACAGACTCCCTTAATGTCATGCTACATCTATTGCCTTTAGACATTTTGGCCAAACAGTCACCTGCAACTACGGCTGTGCGGTTGCTCGAGCTATCGCTGTGGTCGGAAAAAATGTACGGTCACAGTTCGGTCCTCAACGTAGTGGATTACACCCTGGCAAAACCACTTTTCGACAAAAAGTTTGAAACTCTAATTCCCAACAGTGAAGCGTGGTGTACACAGACCCCGGGGAATAAAAGATATATAGATTTCTATACTGATGGCTCCAAATTGAATGGCCAAGTGGGGTTCGGAGTATATTCTAATGATCTGGAAATTCGAATAGCGAAAAGATTACCTAATCACTGTAGTGTCTTTCAGGCTGAAATATTGGCAATAAAAGAGGTGGTGAATGGGCTGAGAAGTAATGTTCCAACAAATATTGGCATTAATATATACTCAGACAGTCAACCTGCAATACAATCCTTGGACTCTGTGTTCCTTAACTCGAAAACGGCCATAGACTGCCGCAAATCTCTCAACGAGATGGATGAGCAGTACAATATTCACCTAATATGAGTGCCTGGCCATAGGAACATACCGGGGAACTGCGAAGCAGATGAGTTAGCAAGGCTAGGAACTACCCGACATATTCCAGGGGAACTAGAATCTGTTGGTATGCCCCTGGCCACTTGCAAGCTCTTACTGCGTGAGAAGGCTGTTATGATGGCCAATATTCGATGGGAGAATTGCAAGGGTTGTAACGACACCAAGCAAATATGGCCCCATTTAAACTTAAACAGCACACTAGATATGCTAGTGTTCTCAAGGCGTCAGATAGCACTCCTGGTATCTGCTATAACAGCGACCCGCCTGATAGGCGAATTTGCAAAAACTATAGGTGCGAGGTATAATGACTATTGTGTAACTGTCATGATGTGGAGGAAAAGGAATCAATTAAATACCTCTTGTGTGAGTGTCCTGCTTTTTGTGTAAGGCGCATATATCTTTAGATTACTGGCGGACCTGGAAAACGTTAACTTAAGCAGTTTGTTAATGTTTTTGGAGCAATCTGGTTGGTTCAACAAAAGTAAATAATAGAGAAGGTTCAGTGGTTAAGACTAGAAATGCCCATATGTAATAGGTACTTTTAGTTAAATGTGGTATCACAATGGACTGAATAGTCTAAGTGAGCCTGAAATTTAATCGGGCTGCCACTTTATCCTAACCTAACCTAACCTAACCATGGGGTCGGTTTATATGGGGGTTATATTTATTATGGACCGACATGAACCATTTTTTGCATGATAGTTACAGGCCATATATTGACATCACCAAATTTCAACTGGATCGGATGAAATTTGCTCCTCCAAGAGGCTCCGGCTGAAACTTGCTCCCCTAAGAGGCTCCACAAGCCAAAAATAACATTTTTCTCTAGGAAGTGATCATATTGCTTCGCAACGAAATTTTATATAAACAGAAAGAAGCGTTGTATGTGCTTTAAAGCTTAAATAAATAAACTCCCAAAAAAAGGAATACAAACATTTCGTCCATTAAACCAAAATACATATTTCTCTCTCACACATTAAAACTCCCATGAAAGTGTCTTCGACCAAAAAAAAAAATTTTAAATGAATGGACCATTATGAAGTTGTTTTTGGTTCATGGAAATGCCGCTGGTGTTTGTCACCTCTAATTCTCGAAATTAGAGATTTGTCACGTTTTGTCAATTGTGGAGAAATTCTGGTTCTAACACTCCACCTTGTATTGCTACTGGAACTTTATGGAAAAGTTTTTTTTTGTTGTATTTTCTTCATCCCGAACACAATACCCACCGCCACCCCATCTCCATAAGTTTCATCTAAGACCCAGAATTATCATCAAATGGGTGTGAAATGGCGCCTGTAATAAAATACTCTTCGATAATTACGATGAGTATTCCATAGAATTCATCGAATGTCTTGTTGTCCCATTCGCTTTTCTGGCAACTTGTAGATGATTCAGATGCTTCAGTGTCAAGAGAAGAAATCTTTAGAAAAATATTTTTGAAAATTTCCATTGCGTTTGGAGATGTGGGGGAGGCATTAGTGGAAATTTGTACGGCAAGGCTCCAGGTAATAAATCAAGATATTACTCAAAGACGCCAACCAAGCATGAGATGTATTGTAATAGGGATTTTGGTAAAATTATTCGGTTTCACATCAGGCCACATACCATAATTCATATTCTCTAGACCGTGTTAATCGAAAGAAAATAAAAATGTCCAGGTTCAATTTAAATTTTAAAGTAACTTCACAATAGTCCAGTTTTGTAGAGATATTTATGGCGGAAAATTACAATGATTTCATCTCACGTAAAGTTTAAATTTATGGCAAAGTATCGATATAAACCTTTATTAGCTTATTATTTTAAAGATATGAAAGAGGAATAGATTACGAATTCCAGGCAGGTCGGGTAAAATATCCAGTGTCCGCACAGAAAAAAATTTCACCAACATTTTTCCAATTAAAATTTTAATTGAGTTTTAAAAAATATTCAATTAAAAATTTAATTGATTGAACAAATTTTTTAATTGAAACAATAATCAATCACAAAAATGTATAATATCAATTAATTTTTTAATTGGAACAATTAAGTTTTTAATTGACCTTCAATTAATTTTTTAATTGATACTATCATTTCTGTGATTGAAGACATTTCATTAAAAAAATTAATTGTATCAATTAATTTCGTGATTGAATCAGCAAAAAAATGTGTGTGTGTGTATGTACAAGAAATTCAATTTGGAAATCGGTATATAAGGGATTTGCCAAATCTGTTTATGTTAATTGACCTTCAATTAATTTTTTAATTGATACTATCATTCATGTGATTGAAGACATTTCAATTAAAAAATTAATTGGATCAATTAATGTTGTGATTGAATCAGAACAAAAAATTTGTGTGTGTGTATGCTCAAGAAATTCAATTGGGAGATCGGTATATAAGGGATTTGTCAAATCTGTTTATTGGCTTAAAATCTCAGAGTTTTTTTTTGGGAAACTAATTGTGATGAAAACCTGGCTACCAAAACCATTTGTACACAGTTTTTTTATACCCTGCGCCACACTGTGGAACAGGGTATTATAAGTTAGTGCATATGTTTGTAACACCCAGAAGGAGACGAGATAGACACATGGTGTCTTTGGCAATAATGCTCAGGGTGGGTCCCTGACTCGATATAACCATGTCCGTCTGTCCGTCCGTCCGTCCGTCTGTCTGTGAACACATTTTTGTGATCAAAGTCTAGGTCGCAATTTAAGTCCAATCGCCTTCAAATTTGGCACATGTTCCTAATTTGGGTCAGAATAGAACCCTATTGATTTTGGAAGAAATCGGTTCAGATTTAGATATAGCTCCCATATATATCTTTCGCCCGATATGGACTAATATGCTCCTAAAAGCCAGAGTTTCGGTGCAATTTGGTTGAAATTTTGCACAGAAAGTAGATTTGGCATTGTAGCTATGCGTACCAAATTTGGTTGAAATCGATTCAGATTTAGATATAGCTCCCATATATATCTTTCGCCCGATATGCACTGATATGGACCCAGAAGCCAGAGTTTTATACCGATTTGCTTGAAATTTTGTACAAACATAACACTTAGTCGTATAGTCAAATGTGCAAAATTTGATTGAAATCGGTTCAGATTTAGATATAGCTCCCATATATATCTTTCGCCCGATATGGACTTATATGGCCCCACAAGCCAGATTTTTGGCCGAATTTGGTTGAAATTTTGCACTAGGAGTACAATTAGTAGTATAGCCAAGTGTGCAAAATTTGATTGAAATCGGTTCAGATTTAGATATAGCTCTCATATATATATCTTTCGCCCGATATGGACTAATATGGTCCTAAAAGCCAGAGTTTCGGCGCAATTTGGTTGAAATTTTGCACAGAAAGTAGATTTGGCATTGTAGCTATGCGTGCCAAATTTGGTTGAAATCGATTCAGATTTAGATATAGCTCCCATATATATCTTTCGCCCGATATGCACTTATATGGACCCAGAAGCCAGAGTTTTATCCCGATTAGCTTGAAATTTTGCACAAGGAGTACAATTGGTAGTATAGTCATGTGTGATTGATTGAAATCGGTTCAGATTTAGATATAGCTTCCATATATATTTTTCGCCCGATATGGACTTATATGGCCCCAGAAGCCAGCGTTTTGGCCCAATTTGGTTGAAATTTTGCACTAGGAGTAGAATTAGTAATAAAGTCATGTGTGCCGAATTTGATTGAAATCGGTTCAGATTTAGATATAGCTCCCATATATATGTTTTTCTGATTTCGACAAAAAATACCAACATTTTCTTTGTTAAATCGCCACTGCTTAGTCGAAAAGTTGTAAAAATGACTCTAATTTTCCTAAACTTCTAATACATATATATCGAGTGATAAATCATAAATAAACTTTTGCGAAGTTTCCTTAAAATTGCTTCAGATTTAAATGTTTCCCATATTTAAATTTTGAGTCTATAGATTTTGTAAAAGTCTATCAAATTCTGTCCAAATCGAGTGATATTTAAATGTATGAATTTGGGACAAACCTTTATATATAGCACCCAACACATTTGACGGATGTGATATGGTATCGAAAATTTAGATCTACACAGTGATGCAGGGTATATTATAGTCGGCCCCGCCCGACTTTAGACTT
This sequence comes from Haematobia irritans, assembly GCF_050003625.1. Classification (NCBI taxonomy): domain Eukaryota; kingdom Metazoa; phylum Arthropoda; class Insecta; order Diptera; family Muscidae; genus Haematobia; species Haematobia irritans. The sequence continues at coordinate 113,057,303 of NC_134401.1, forward strand.
TCCTTACTTGTTTTTTTTTTTTTTTTTGATTTAGTCATGAAATTAATTGAAACTGACAGGTTGGCTGATAAGTCCCCGGTCTAACACAGAAAAACACATTTTTGTCAAAATTCGTTTTTATTATTCAACATAGTTCCCTTCAAGAGCGATACAAAGATTATAACGACCTTCCAATTTTTTGATACCATTTTGGTAGTACTCCTTGGGTTTTGCCTCAAAATAGACCTCAGTTTCGGCGATCACCTCTTCATTGCAGCCATATTTTTTCCCTGCGAGCATCCTTTTGAGGTCTGAAAACAAGAAAAAGTCGCTGGGGCCAGACCTGAAGAATACGGTGGGTGGGGAAGCAATTCGAAGCCCAATTCATGAATTTTTGCCACCGTTCTCAATGACTTGTGGCACGGTGCGTTGTCTTGGTGGAACAACACTTTTTTCTATGGGGCCGTTTTGCCGCGATTTCGACCTTCAAACGATCCAATAACGCCATATAATAGTCGCTGTTGATGGTTTTCCCCTTCTCAAGATAATCGATAAAAATTATTCCATGCGCATCCCAAAAAACAGAGGCCATTACTTTGCCAGCGGACTTTTGAGTCTTTCCACGCTTCGGAGACGGTTCACCGGTCGCTGTCCACTCAGCCGACTGTCGATTGGACTCAGGAGTGTAGTGATGGAGCCATGTTTCATCCATTGTCACATATCGACGGAAAAACTCGTGTGTATTACGAGTTAACAGCTGCAAACACCGCTCAGAATCATCAACACGTTGTTGTTTTTGGTCAAATGTGAGCTCGCGCGGCACCCATTTTGCACAGAGCTTCCGCATATCCAAATATTGCTTAATGATATTACTAACACGTTCCTTTGATATCTTTAAGGCCTCTGCTATCTCGATCAACTTCATTTTACGGTCATTCAAAATCATTTTGTGGATTTTTTTGATGTTTTCATCGGTAACCACCTCCTCCGGGCGTTCACCGTCCTCCGTGCTCATTTCACCACGCTTGAATTTTGCATACCAATCAATTATTGTTTATTTCCCTGGGGCAGAGTCCGGAAACTCATTATCAAGCCAAGTTTTTGCTTCCACCGTATTTTTTCCCTTCAGAAAACAGTATTTTATAAAAACACGAAATTCCTTTTTTCCATTTTTTTTTTCACGCTCTATCTCACAAACTAATTGTCTTACAGACGTTAAATTTTGACAGGAATCATTTGAAGGATGGTACTATATAAAAATAATATGCATTTAATACTAGCGACGCCATCTATGTGTCAGACCGGCGACTTATCAACCAACCTGTTAAAACAAAACTAAAATCGGGAGATCAATCTACACCATACCATATTCATAACACCTATTGTTGTTCCTAGAATACCTGTAGATTTCCAATTTCTGGAATATCGGGTAAAAACTACGATTTCTAGAATCCTAAGATCCCAAATCAAGAGATCAGTCTATATGGGGGCTATATCAAAACATGGACCGATGCAAACCATATTCGAAATACCTGTTTATGGTCCTAAAAACTTCAAGATTTCTAATTTCATGGAAATCGGATAATAACTACGCTTTCTAAAAGCCCAACCAAAATCGGGATATCAGTCTATATGGGAACTATTATAAAACATGGACTGATTCACACCATATTTGACACACCTATTTGTGGTTCTAAAATATCTGCAGATTTCCAATATCAAGCTAATCGGACGAAAACTACGGTTTCTAGAAGCTCAAGACTCCAAATCAGGACATCGGTCTATTTTGGGGCTATACCAAAAGATGGATCGATACACACCATATTCGGTACACCTATTTGTGGTCCTAAAATATCCAGAGATGGTCTGTATCAAGCTGTTTTAGGTTTGCGACTGTCGCAAAGTTGTAAACGTCATATACGTGTCGTAAATGTAAGAAAAGTAGCAAACGTTGCAAACTTAAAATACTTCAGTCCCTTCAGCTAGGCAGCGAATGATATCCAAGATAATGATATGTGCAAAGAAATTTAAATTCTTAGGAAGTTATTAACGAGTTTAAAAAACTGAGAATAGAGTTATTTCAATTGGAGACTCCAAGCCGAAATTACAATGAACTACTCGATGGTGCAGTAAACGTGACGGTCGGCATTCGCTCATCCTTTCTTTCCAAAATTTCTGCAGAAACTGGAAGGATGGAAGACTACTTGATTCCTGTAAAAGTGCATTTTTGTTTAGAGCCAATTTCCATACTAATTAAAATTTTCCAAAATTGTAGCTAGTCATTCGCTGATGCAACTAAGGCTTATGTGGACATATTGGACCACGCAAACCAAGAATAGTTTGGAGGTGCGAATGAGAGATGTAAAACTAGTGGAGTTTTGAACAAATCATTTTTTGCATCCCTTTTATGGGGAAGCGTAACTAAATTAAATTAAAATTGTTACGAACGAACATCGCGTTCAGCAATAATTGGTGCTGTTTAAAATTAACTACGATTTGAACACAACCCTGATCACTGTTCTTCCGAAAAGAAGGAGAGTAGGAACAGATTTCTAATGAGAGGGAGAGTTGAGGAATCTTTCGATTGATGTGGTCACGTTTTTGAGACCTCGGTTTTTTTTGCTTGCGAAAACAAAAAAAAAAAAAAGAAGAACATACGAACAAGACAAGAGTTATCTGCCCGCAAGATGTAAAAAAATTAATATTCTAAATATAAAATAAATATTTATGCAAATGAATTGTGTGTAAAAGAAAAAGAGAACATAGTTAAAAAACAATTGATTAAACAGTTTAATTAAAAGTGAAACTATTCATTTTCCACAAATGTATATATATAATTATTACACCAAAAAGAAATATATGTAAAGGTATACAAAAATTAACAACAAAAAAATTAACAATCAAATATCATCAAATTAAACCCTTGAATAAAAACAAAAGCATCGCCACCTTTCCACCCTCCATGTGGTGTATATTCTCATCACAAAAGGGCCTATCAAAGTGGGTGCTGTTTGAACATAACCTAACTTTTTATAAAAAAAAAGTTTGTGAAAGAACACTATAAGTACATTTCAGTAATATAGAAAACCTATTCGAAAAAAAAAAATCTCTAATAAAAGAAAAACGTATGTGAATTGGTCATGCAAAAATAAATATTAAATATTGAAAAATTATTAAAAGTATTCTATGGCAAATAAACAAGAAATAAAAAAAGAAATATATAGAAACAAAGTATAACAGAAATTGCAACAACAATACATAACAATATATCCAAAAGGCACTTGGTTTGAATGATAAATGTCAAGAAGAAAGATCTAAAAATTAAATGAAGGCGCGATAATAAAGAAAAGGACAACAAATAGAAAATTACTGCAGCTGTGGCGATTTTGGGACAGACGTACGAGCAAAACAAAAAATATATATTTATTGGAAAGCTTTCAAATGTATGTATGTAGGTTTATAAGAATGGAAAATAGTTGCCTCATAAATTGAAAACCCATAAATGAATAAAAAAAAACAAAAAAAAAAAACAAAAAAAAAACAAAAATATATATATATCTATTTATATATATATATATATATATATATATATATATATATATATATATAGTGAATTTAATGTAAATATGCATAAAAAATTAAAACTCTGTATGTATATAGTTAGTCTAAGTTATCATTGAAAATATATTTGTAGGTATGTAGTTCTCTTAATTGTAAATAAAAAGAAAAGAACACAATGGAATTGAAACCTTTCTCTCTTGTCTGTAAATTCTTTAACATGATGGAGTAGATGCTTAATATGTAATGATGTGTGGGTGTTGTGTTTTTGGTGATCAGAGAGGAATGTACGTTTCAGTAATTTGAGATATCGAACATGTCATGACCGTATAAACAAAGGGGGGGCTATTTGGCTAATGTACTACATATGGGTATTTCCATGAATGAATGTGAGCCAAAAGGAAATACAATGGCTGTATTCTCGCTGAGTTACAGGAGGGGAGGGAGGCTCTGACTGACGGACAAAACAATTTGGGACGGATATCTTGTGTTATGTATGTTGTGAGTAAAATTTGGAATTTCAAAAATTTTGTTTCTTTGTGACACGAAAGAATTATGATTATGGTCTGGTATATCCTTGGTGGAAAGAACTCAACCCAATTCTCGACGAGCAGCCGAATTTAGCCACCGTGTCAGCTACCATTATCGGGATATATCTTGAAGAAAGTCAAAACCATAACATATGGCGCCCAACGTTAGGATGACTAAATTTTGCTTTTTGTGACTTTTGCTTTTTTTTTTTAATTATTTTTGTGTTGAGACTGCGTTGCATACTAATATTTAAAAAAAATATGTGTATTGGTATTAGAACACAGTGTCATAATGGGGTTCACAAAGTTGGTATGTCCACATTATCAGTTTCCATCTGAGCTGCTGTGAGTGCCAATTTTTTTATGTGGGGTTTGTTTGATAAAAATGGTGGCCTTAAGGGGAATGTTATTCGCCGTAAGTGAATCATTTTGGGATGGGAAATTATTTTTCGAATGGCGTTACTGGATGTTTGTACGTCGGTAATTGCATTTAGAAAAAGTTTATTGTTATTGTTCGATTGAGATGTTCGATATTTCCAACTCATTTATAGGTCTATTCTTTTATATTACACAACACCCGGATACATCATTACGCATAGACAATGCTATATACATTTTTGCATTAAACTTTTTTTTTTTTTTGTTCTACAATAAATAACAAAAATTTAATTTTTTTTATCATTCTCTTAACTTCCCATAGGAAATCTGTTCTAAATCTTATTCTTAAAATTATAAATTTTTTTTCTTTGGATTTTTGTTTAATGAAGCTAAATATAAATCATAGTTTTGTGGTTTGATATTTGAACTGAATTGATAAAACGCACTGTTTTTCTTATCATATTTTGCATGGATAGTAACAGACAGAGTACACACCCTCTTAGTAGACTCACTTCTAGTAATAGACGAATAACGCGGAGTGTGAGTAGAGCTTTGGAGAACCAAGTTGTGGGTTCTATCTTGAATCAAATTGATACGGGTATAGAACGTCCTATTGATTTTGTACCAACAGATTATTTAAACAGATGTTCTGACTTGGTTTTCGGTAGAGTTTCTGATCAGGGTCCATCATCATCTTTAAGGGTAACTGACGAATTTTCATTTGATAGTTCAAATCGATCGATTAGTTTCACAAGAAAGGTAGAGAAAGTAGGTGAGATGGCTGATGAAGGTGGGGATGGTGAGATAATTAATGAAGGTGGTTCTATTCCGACAGCGCCACAGAATCCGGTGGTTCCACAAAATGTGGCGTCACAAGATCGGACACTTAACGAACAGATGAGTCAATTTATGGCCATGATTTTGCAACAAAATGAGATTATGTCAAATTGCATGAGCGAGGTTCGGCAAATGCGAAGCGACATGACCTCATTGAACCGTCGAATGTCTGAGGTTGAGCTATCGAGAAATACAGACACGAGTCGGAACCCTGGGGGTAGTTCAACACCAGGTATGGAGAGAAATGGTGTTGATCTCGGCAATCAGACGGATAGTCGTCCTCAGAGGCCAGCTTCAGGGAGATGTAGCCGGGAGAATATTAGTCAACAGGATGGTATTAGTAGTCTGTCACACAGCCGACATGAAATTGAAACTAGGAGATCCTTTGATCTTAATAAGTGGAATATAAAGTTTGATGGTACTGGAAAGGAGATGACGGTGGAGAGTTTCATATTTCGCATCGAAAAGATGCGTGAGCAGCATAATATATCGTTTAGTCAACTATTTAGCGATTTTCCCTGTCTAGTCACTGGAATTGCTGCTAAATGGTTTTGGCAAATCTTAGAGGACCATGCTGATGATGTCGAGTTTGACTATTTCGAACTACGAAAGGAGTTACTGAGCCATTTCGCATCTGCAGATACAGACTATGAAATAATAAGAGAAATTATGGACTGTAGACAAAATCCAGGTCAGGATTTCGATGATTTCTACACCGAAATACACAATCTAACCTTTAGGCTAAAAAAGAAAATGCCGGAACAAGAGCTTATCCGGATTGTACGTGCAAATTTGAGAGGCAATATAGCCTCATTGATATTTTCTTCCAATATTAGGAACATGGCTGAACTAAAGAAAGAGTGTAAGCGTGCTGAAAAACTAATAAAAGAGAGCCGACAGAGGTCAAAACCAGTCCACGAATTATCGCTCGAAAGCAGTGATGATTGCGTTGACGTAGAGGCGATTGGAGACGTTCGTAGAGGGGTTTCTGGTAGGACCAATTCAGGGCATAATATGAGTTTCCGACACGCTAGGGGATCTCATTATGGTCACGGCGTCGCTGGTCCACAGGATACCGTATCAACTCCCTCTGCAATTAATCAATCTGCTTCAGGACAGAAAATCAGTTCACCATTTTGTTTGTCACCTTTTCATATCAACTTGTGTTTCAATTGTGGGATGCCAGGGGATTATTATCGTAAGAATTTAGGAAAAATGGAACATGGTTCGATTTGTAAATCAACATTTCATGAGATGAAATGCTTTTGTTGCGGGAAAGATGATTCATTCTTAGAATATTGTAATAATCCGGTAAATGGGGGCGTGGCAGAAGTGACCGGGAGCTTTTGCCAAACGAGGGATATCCCGGAGCATCAACAGTGAAAATTTTGCGAAGGGAGAGTGAGCCGTTCTCCGAAGTGCCAAAGCAATTAACACCATTAAAGTCATTACACCAGAGAAAATTAGAATATGAAGAGGCCCGGGCAAAAATATTTGTAGAGGCGATAAGGAAGAAAACAAGAAAATTTGTAAGAATTGAAAAGATGCGGAAAAGGATTTCGAAAATTAAACGGGCGAAGAGATTAGCAGTAGAAACAATAGTACAGATAGGAGATGACAACAGGTTTTATGCGAAAGCAGAAGTCGGTGGGAGAGAGGTATTGGCGCTGCTTGACTCCGGTGCGGCTGCATGTTGCATAGGTAGAAATTCGCGTTCGTTTCTCAATAAGTTTGAAAAGGATATAATAAAGCTCAGGAATCAGGATGTCAGAACGGCAAGTGGGGGTAGAGTTTCGGTAGAAGGGGTTGTGACATTGCCGGTCGTATGGAAAGGAATTACGAAAGACTTAGATTTTCTTATTGTGCCTGGCTTGGAGCAGGAAATTTACTTTGGTATAGATTTTTGGAGGACGTTTGATCTACCCTTAGTCGGCGAGCCCAAAAATCAAGTACCAAATGTAGATTGCCTGACAAGAATGGTAGAAGAGCATGAAGAGTCAAGCCTTCACCAACTATCTTCTGATCAGGAAAACTTGTTATGTGCTGTGAAGAATGAGTTTCCTTCATTCTCTCTTCTCGGTCTTGGCCGTACGGTTTTAGAAGAGCACGTGATTGAGGTTACGAACGAAGATATACCGGTGAAGCAGAGACACTATCCCGTATCTCCTGCCATCCAAGAACTTTTATACAAGGAACTCGACCGCATGCTAAGTCTTGGTGTAATTGAAGTTAGCAACAGCAGTTGGAGTTCGCCGGTTACGCTTGTGAGAAAGGAGACGAAGAACAGATTATGTCTTGATGCTCGTAAATTAAATTCTAGAACCATAAAAGATGCGTACCCTCTTCCCCACATTGATGGTATCATCAGTAGATTGCAAGACACAAAATTCATATCGGCCATAGATTTGAAAGATGCATTCTGGCAGATTCCACTAGAGAGGAAATCGAGGGAGAAGACGGCTTTCACGGTCCCTGGGCGTCCATTGTACCAATACACGGTTATGCCGTTTGGATTGTGCAATGCCGCCCAGAGAATGTGTAGGTTAATGGATAAAGTTATCCCTGGCAGTCTTCGCAACCATGTCTTCGTCTACCTCGATGACCTCTTGGTGGTTTCTGCCAGTTTTGATGAGCATCTTAACCTTTTGCGAGAAGTTGCACGCTGTCTGCGTCTTGCTGGTCTTACCATCAATGTGGAGAAGAGCAAGTTCTGCTACAAGGAGGTGCGTTACCTGGGATTTGTGGTAGGCAATGGGAGCATTAAGACAGATGGTGCAAAGGTAGAGGCAATCAAGGAATTTCCTATCCCGAGGACACCAAGGCATCTTAGACGATTCTTAGGGATGTGTGGATGGTACCGCAGGTTTATCCAGGACTATGCTAGTATAGCGGCACCATTGCACGAAAGCCTGACGAAAGATAAAATCGGAAAATTTCACTTGTCTGAAGATGCGATCCGGTCTTTTGAGACTTTAAAGGATAGATTAACCACAGCACCAGTGCTCGTAAACCCGGACTTTTCGCGAAGGTTTTACATCCAATGCGATGCCTCTACTCAAGGTGTTGGCGGCGTTCTTTTTCAGACCGATGATGATGGTAATGAGCATCCCATAGCCTACATGTCGGCAAAACTTAATAAAGCTCAGAAACACTACAGCGTAACTGAACTTGAATGTTATGCTGCAGTGCTGAGCATTAAGAAGTTCAGGCCGTATGTAGAAGGGTTGCCCTTTACCATCATCACCGATCATTCGAGCTTAAGATGGCTCATGAGTCAGAAGGAGTTGTCCGGTCGTCTCGCTCGTTGGAGCCTAAAACTTCAGGCGTTCGAATTTGATATTCAACATCGAAAAGGCCAACATAATGTCGTCCCGGACGCTCTTTCGAGAGCTTACATGGAAGAAATAGTAGAAGACATTCGCATGTTGGACATCGATTTAGATAGCCCTTATTTTGAGTCCGATGGTTATATTGCCTTGAGGAACAGCGTACTGGAGAGTGAAGGAAATGTGCCGGACCTATGTGTATCGGACCGATACGTTTATAAACGAACCCGATTTAGAAGTGGTGACGTTGTCGACGATGATGCAGCGTGGAAGCTATGGGTACCAGAGGAGTTGCACGAAGAGCTAGTAGTGGCTGCCCATTCATCACCTTCCTCCGGTCATGGGGGTTTGCATAAGACTCTTTCGCGGCTTAGGGAGAGATATTATTGGCCACGTATGGCGAGAGACGTCCAGGATATCGTTCGCTCATGTGATATCTGTCACGCTAACAAAACATCGAATGCATTCAGGCGACCTCTTATGGGTGAGCAAATCATCACAGAGAGACCATTTCAAAGGCTCTACGTGGACTTTATGGGTCCATATCCTCGATCTAAAGACGGAAACACCTCCCTATTTGTATGCTTAGACCATTTCAGCAAATTTGTATTCCTAGAGCCTATGCGTGCTGCTACTGCATCTAACATCACACGATTTTTGGAGAGAAGGGTCTTTCATATATTTGGGGTTCCTGAGTACATCCACTCGGACAATGGGAAGCAGTTCACATCCGAACTGTTTCGTCAACTCCTGGATGAATATGGTATCAGACATATTCGTACAGCTTTGTACGCGCCCCAATCTAACGCGGCAGAGCGTGTGAATAGGTCAGTCCTACAAATGATCCGTTCATATGTTGGTAAAGACCAACGAAATTGGGACCGTCACATTAGCGATGTCGGGTTTGCATTGCGAAGTACGACACATTCATCAATAGGACTGTCACCATACTACACGGTATTTGGTGTGAACATGATGCAGCATGCATCAACTTACGGGATAATACGTCAAGCCGGACCTCTAAGGGATTTGGACTTGGACACCATAAATCGTTCGGATAAACTACAATTAATACGTGATAAAGTTTTTACGAATTTAGAGAAGGCTCATGAGAGATCGGCGAAATGTTATAACACCAGGTCTAAGGAAGTTCGTTTTAAGGAGGGCCAATTTGTGTATCGAAGGAACTTCAAACTAAGTAGCAAAGTGCAGAATTATAGTGCTAAACTTGCCCCAGTTCACATGAAGGGGGTTGTTTTAAAGGTTCTTGGGAACTCATTATATGAAGTAGGTGGCTTGGACGGCAAGAGCAAGGGTATATTTCACGGTAAGGACTTGTTCCTAGCATAGTGCAATTGCCCGGCATTTATAAATATCGTGGGTCGTAGCCACACATTTCGTTAGGATTTATTTCAGATATCCATCACCAATACCAGAACTTATAGAAGTCAGCCATCATCTAGCAAAATGCGAATTATGATGTGCTTTTCCTGAATCTTGAACTAACCTGATTCCAAACTAGTAATGAACATGATTTCTGAACCGTTTACAGACGGCTAAAAATAGTAATAGTAATAAATAAATTATAAAAAAAAAAATAAATAAATGAATAAATAAAAATAAAAAAAAGAAAATTAACAAATAAATAAACATAAAAATAAATTAATTAAAGATTGATTAAAATCCGAGCAACACACGCATTGCACTTTTAGTTGAACATGTTTCCGATAATCATAGTATCAATTTTTCTTGTTATTGGTACACAATTACAATTGTTAGGAAAGTTAATAGTGATTTATTGTCTTCCTATTTTTTATTATTATTAAACCAATTGAGATTGATTGTATCAATTCCACGTTTAATTAATACCATAAAATTTTGTTAACTATACTTCAGACAATTTTATTTTTCTTTTGATTAAAAGATTAATTGGATCAATTGATTTTAAATTGCGATTCTAAGATATTGTTGGATTAGATTTTCAGCTTAATTAAAGTATTAATTAGCTCATTCATTTTTTTTATTTGGAACATGTTTTTTTATTTAAATTATTTCTTTCCGTGTAACGATTAATTTTTATAGGGAATGCGATAAGAGATTGAATTCAATAATCAAGCCAAGAAAATCAGACATCAATAAGTAAAATCAAACTAATCAAGTTGAATATTTGGAATTAACGGGATGTTCTACTTTTTTTTTACGCAATCGTTCCATACAACAAGTCGCATCGACGTCTGCGAGCCTGTTACGAACGAACATCGCGTTCAGCAATAATTGGTGCTGTTTAAAATTAACTACGATTTGAACACAACCCTGATCACTGTTCTTCCGAAAAGAAGGAGAGTAGGAACAGATTTCTAATGAGAGGGAGAGTTGAGGAATCTTTCGATTGATGTGGTCACGTTTTTGAGACCTCGGTTTTTTTTGCTTGCGAAAACAAAAAAAAAAAAAAGAAGAACATACGAACAAGACAAGAGTTATCTGCCCGCAAGATGTAAAAAAATTAATATTCTAAATATAAAATAAATATTTATGCAAATGAATTGTGTGTAAAAGAAAAAGAGAACATAGTTAAAAAACAATTGATTAAACAGTTTAATTAAAAGTGAAACTATTCATTTTCCACAAATGTATATATATAATTATTACACCAAAAAGAAATATATGTAAAGGTATACAAAAATTAACAACAAAAAAATTAACAATCAAATATCATCAAATTAAACCCTTGAATAAAAACAAAAGCATCGCCACCTTTCCACCCTCCATGTGGTGTATATTCTCATCACAAAAGGGCCTATCAAAGTGGGTGCTGTTTGAACATAACCTAACTTTTTATAAAAAAAAAGTTTGTGAAAGAACACTATAAGTACATTTCAGTAATATAGAAAACCTATTCGAAAAAAAAAAATCTCTAATAAAAGAAAAACGTATGTGAATTGGTCATGCAAAAATAAATATTAAATATTGAAAAATTATTAAAAGTATTCTATGGCAAATAAACAAGAAATAAAAAAAGAAATATATAGAAACAAAGTATAACAGAAATTGCAACAACAATACATAACAATATATCCAAAAAGCACTTGGTTTGAATGATAAATGTCAAGAAGAAAGATCTAAAAATTAAATGAAGGCGCGATAATAAAGAAAAGGACAACAAATAGAAAATTACTGCAGCTGTGGCGATTTTGGGACAGACGTACGAGCAAAACAAAAAATATATATTTATTGGAAAGCTTTCAAATGTATGTATGTAGGTTTATAAGAATGGAAAATAGTTGCCTCATAAATTGAAAACCCATAAATGAATAAAAAAAAACAAAAAAAAAAAACAAAAAAAAACAAAAATATATATATATCTATTTATATATATATATATATATATATATATATATATATATATATATATATATATATATATATATAGTGAATTTAATGTAAATATGCATAAAAAATTAAAACTCTGTATGTATATAGTTAGTCTAAGTTATCATTGAAAATATATTTGTAGGTATGTAGTTCTCTTAATTGTAAATAAAAAGAAAAGAACACAATGGAATTGAAACCTTTCTCTCTTGTCTGTAAATTCTTTAACATGATGGAGTAGATGCTTAATATGTAATGATGTGTGGGTGTTGTGTTTTTGGTGATCAGAGAGGAATGTACGTTTCAGTAATTTGAGATATCGAACATGTCATGACCGTATAAACAAAGGGGGGGCTATTTGGCTAATGTACTACATATGGGTATTTCCATGAATGAATGTGAGCCAAAAGGAAATACAATGGCTGTATTCTCGCTGAGTTACAGGAGGGGAGGGAGGCTCTGACTGACGGACAAAACAATTTGGGACGGATATCTTGTGTTATGTATGTTGTGAGTAAAATTTGGAATTTCAAAAATTTTGTTTCTTTGTGACACGAAAGAATTATGATTATGGTCTGGTATATCCTTGGTGGAAAGAACTCAACCCAATTCTCGACGAGCAGCCGAATTTAGCCACCGTGTCAGCTACCATTATCGGGATATATCTTGAAGAAAGTCAAAACCATAACAAAATATATTCACAATTTCTTTAATTCAAAATTAGGTTTTTTACATTAGGTTTATGACTTTTGCGACATACGTATTATACCGTCGTAAACGTGTGTCGCAAAAGTCACAGTTTGTGACAGGCCAACCCCAAAAATACCAGTAGTTTTCCAATTTCAGGCAAATCGGATAAAATCTACAGTTTCTAGATGGCCAAGAAGTCAAATTGGAAGACTGGTCTATATGGGGCTATACCAAAACATGGACTGATTCACTCCGTATTCGACACACCTATTTGTGGTCCTAAAATACACCTAGAATTCCAATTTCCGGCAAATCGAATAGAAACTACGGTTTCTGTTTATGGTCCTAAAGTACATTTAGATTTCCAATTTCAAGCCCAAAATCGGGAGATCGGTCTATATGGGGGCTATACGCAAAAAATGGAGCGATAAATACTATATTCGGTACACCTATTTGTTGTCCTCAAATACCTGTAAATTTCCAAATTCCAGGCAAATCGGTTTCTAAGGCCAAAGAAGTCAAATCGGAAGACTGGTCTAATACAAACCATTCCGATTTCAGCCAACACTGCACTCATAGAAAAAATCATGCACGGCGTGCTCATTTCAAAACGATTCGATCATGAAGTGAATCAACACACATTTGGTGTCAACCTGAGAACAGACGGTGTCAATGTTACAACGATAAAATGACACCATGCGTTGTCAAAACAACAACCAGCGTTCATGTTCTGAAAACGTTATGGTTACGAATTTATAAACAAAATTAAAAACAAGTATATACGGCCGTAAGTTCGGCCAGGCCGAATCTTATGTACCCTCCACCATGGATTGCGTAGGAACTTCTACTAAAGGCTGTCATCCACAATCGAATTACTTGGGTTGCGATAACACTTGCCGATGGCAAGGTATCGTAAAACTTTTTAACACTGTCTTCTAAATTGTAAGTTAGTCCATAAGGGGTATATATTAAACAAAAAAAAAGGACGATTAAATACGTATATAATTCAGTTTGACAAAATTTTCTATAGAAATAAAATTTTGACAAAATTTTCTATAGAAATGAAACCTTGACAAAATTTTCTATAGAAATAAAATTTTGACAAAATTTTCTATAGAAATAAAAATTTGACAAAATTTTCTATAGAAATAAAAACTTGACAAAATTTTCTATAGAAATAAAATGTTGACAAAATTTTCTATGGAAGTAAAATGTTGACAAAATTTTCTATAGCAATACAATTTTGACAAAAATTTCTATAGAAATAAAATGTTGACAAAATATTGTATAGAAATAAAATGTTGACAAAATTTTGTATAGAAATAAAATGTTGACAAAATTTTCTACAGAAATAAATTTTTTACAAAATTTTCTATAGAAATAAAATTTTGACAAACATTTCTATAGAAATAAACTTTTGACAAAACTTTCTATAGAAATGAAATTTTAACAAAACTTTCTATAGTAATAAAATTTGACAAAATTTTCTATGGAAATAAAGTTTAGGTAGATTACAAAATTTTCTATAGAAATAAAATTTTGACAAAATTTTCTATGGAAATAAAATTTTGACAAACATTTGTATAGAAATAAACTTTTGACAAAACTTTCTATAGAAATGAAATTTTGACAAAACTTTCTATAGTAATAAAATTTGACAAAATTTTCTATGGAAATAAAGTTTTGGTAGATTATTTTTGGCGATATGGACCAATTTTTGTGTAATAAGTCATCGGCTATATATAACTAAAGGCCAATATGGACCAATTTTTACATGGCTGTTAGAGGCCATATATTGACAAAATGTACCAAATTTCAACCGTATCGGATGACTTTTGCTCCTCCAAGAGGTTCCGGACGTCAAATCTGGGGAGGTTTATATGGGAACTATATATAATTATGGACCGATATGGACCAATTTTTGCATGGTTGTTAGAGACCATATACTAACACCATGTACCAAATTTCAACTGGATCGGATGAATTTTGCTCTTCCAAGAGGCTCCGGAGTTCAAATCTGGGGATCGGTTTATATGGGGGCTATATATAATTATGGACCGATATGGACTAATTTTTGCATGGTTATGAGAGGCCGTAAACTAACATCAGGTACCAAATTTCAACCGGATCGGATGAATTTTGCCCCTCCAAGAGGCTCCGGAGGTCAAATCTGGGGATCGGTTTATATGGGGGCTATATATAATTATGGACCGATATGGACCAATTTTTGCATGGTTGTTAAAAACCGTATACTAAGACCACGTACTAAATTTCAACCGGATCGGATGAATTTTGCTCCTCCAAGAGGCTCCGGTGGTCAAATCTGGGGATCGGTTTATATGGGAGCTATATATAATTATGGACCGATATGGACCAATTTTTGCATGGTTGTTAGAGGCCGTATAATAACATCAATTACCAAATTTCAACCGGATCGGATGAACTTTGCCCCTCCAAAAGTCTCCGGAGGTCAAATCTGGGGATCGGTTTATATGGGGGCTATATATAATTATGGACCGATATGGACCAGTTTTTGCATGGTTGTTAGAGACCATATACTAACATCAGGTACCAAATATCAATCGGATCGGATGAATTTTGCCCCTCCAAGAGGCTCCGGAGGTCAAATCTGGGGATCGGTTTATATGGGGCCTATATATAATTATGGACCGATATGGACCAATTTTTGCATGGTTGTTAGAGACCGTATACTAAGACCACGTACCAAATTTCAACCGGATCGGATGAATTTTGCTGCTCCAGGAGGCTCCCCAAGCCAAATTTGGGGATCGGTTTATATGGGGGCTATACGTAAACGTGGTCCGATATGGCCCATCCGACCTACATCAATAACAACTACTTGTGCCAAGTTTCAAGTCGATAGCTTGTTTCGTTCGGAAGTTAGCGTGATTTCCACAGACGGACGGACAGCCGGACAGCCGGACAGACGGACGGACGGACAGACGGACGGACGGACGGACATGCTTAGATCGACTCAGAATTTCACCACGACCCAGAATATATATACTTTATGGGGTCTTAGAGCAATATTTCGATGTGTTAAAAACGGAATGACAAAGTTAATATACCCCCATCCTATGGTGGAGGGTATAAAAAAAAATCCGCTACCGTGACTCGAACCTGTGTTTTCTGCACCATACGCGTACGCCTTAGCAGATTGCACCATCGAGGAGTTGTCATAATAACGTCTAACGATTATTTTAAGACTTTTCATTGCCTAAGAAAAACGAATGCCATTCATGAAATCGTGAAGGCCCGTGGACGAAATTGTGAACATTCCGTTTTGATTTTTTGTGAACGTTTCCTTTTCATTTTGTCACGACTGTGGAACGTAATTTTTTCTATTAGTGGTGGGATCGGTTTATATGGGAGCTATATCAAAACCCATCTTCGAAATATAGCCCATCTTCGAATTTGCAAACAAACCACGAATCTGTGCCAAATTTCAGGATGATAGTACCATTATTGAAGATGGTAGCGTGATTACAGACAGACGAACGGACATGGTTATTTTGTTTTAGAATTTCTCCCTGATCAAGAATATATATACTTCGAAATCGATATTTCGATGTGGTACAAACGGAATGGCAAATTTATAATATCCCCATCACTACTCTATGGTAGTGGGTATATAAAAAGGACTACACATAAAAAAATTGCATTCAATCAAGAAATTAATTGATCCAATTAATTTTTAATTGAAATGTCTTCAATCACAGAAATGATAGTATAAATCACCGAAGGCAATTAAAAAATTAATTGATACTATTCATATTTGTGATTGGTTTTTGTTTTAATTAAAAAATTTATTGAATCAATTAAATTTTTAATTCAATTTTTTCGAAAATTCAATTCAAATTTTAATTGGAAATAGTTTGGTGAACATGTTTTCTGTGTATATAGGTATTTAGTCTATCTTGCCATCGGCAACACTTACTAGGTTAGGTTAAAGTGGCAGCCCGATTAAATTTCAGGCTCACTTAGACTATTCAGTCCATTGTGATAACCCAAATAATTCGATGGTGGATGACAGTTTTTAGTATACAATTCTACATGGTGGAGGGTTCATAAGATTCGGCCTTATATTCTTGGTATATGTTCACATCACGAGCAAGGTTGTAATACATATCAGCCACCCTGTATAACTGTTTTTATTGATAATTCACTTAATCTTACTTGTCCATCAAGATTAAATTGCAGAAATTTAAATAAATATATACTCAACGCTTCTCTACTGGAAATCCATATTTCAAATTTATAATGAGATAGCCGATTTCACCAGTGCACAGTTTTTTAGTTTGAACTTTCTGGCACATATTTAAGGAATTGCAGGCTTCTCGTTTAAATTTCCAATTTAAAATTAATTTTAAGGCTATAATGTATCATACAGTCCATGGGATATCTTTGTAACTTATATTTCGAAGAAATATATGCTGACCCAATTTCCCAACTTTGTCGTCCAATTTACTAATTATCCGCAGGCTATTTATTCTATTAGAAATGGCACTGACTTTCATCCAACTTTAATGACATTTACCAATCAACATGATTCAATGTCTAGGAAATTCTCCATCTTCTAGACAAAATTCTAAGAAATTGCCTTTTTCCAGGATACATCAGGATAATTTATTGATTTCTCTGCTTTTTCTCTCATATGACACAATAAAAACATGTCACCCTCATGCATTCCATTTTATTGTCTTTACCCACCAGGAAGAAGGTCGAGATGGGATAGGGGGGAGCTCTTTCATGTGTGGTGTGTGTCATGCATTGGTGGATTTCAAGTGAATTTGATTTTCCTCACCATCCATTCAAGAAGGTCTCAGTATAAAAACGGAATACACAAATTTTTATTTCATTTCACTATAAAAACACTCAGCAGGATGGCTATGCACAATTTATTTCCGGAGGACACAATGAAAGTGTGGTGGGGATATGAAGGAAAAGAGTGGGATGTGGGGCAATGGGGGATGGTGTTGGTGGTGGTTGTGGTGGTGGCCACCATTGCCAACACCAAGGATATGTCATGATTATCATTTGCCAGCACTTACCACATACTGTCATGTGGAGGCATTCTTATGTTATATGGAAAAAACACTGCAATCGAGGCCCTTTGTTTGTACGGCTTCCAAGAGTCTACTCCTTCTGTGGTCATAGCCACCATTTCGCTTTATCACCCTCTTTGTCATCAATTGCAATAGCACAAAATTCCCTTACCTAGAACAGTAGAGCAACTACAGTGAAATGTCCTTGAAATTTATAAATACAATTTATTTCAAAAATTATGACAAAATTTTCTATAGAAATAAAATTTTGACAAAATTTTCTATAGAAATAAAATCTTGACAAAATTTTCTATAGAAATAAAATTTTGACAAAATTTTCCACAGAAATAAAATTTTGACCAAATTTTCTAGAGAAATTAAACTTTGAAAAAAATTTTCTATAGAAATAAAATTTTGACAAAATTTTTTATAATATAAAATGTTGATAAAATTTTCTATAGAAATAAAATTTTGAAAAAATTTTCTATAGAAATAAAATTTTGACAAATTGTTCTATAGAAATAAAATTTTGTCAAAATTTTCGATAGAAATAAAATTTTGACATTTTCTTTTAAAATAAAATTTGGCAAAATCTTCTATAGAAATAAATTTTTTAGTAATAAAATTTTGACAAAATTTTCGATAGAAATAAAATTTTTACAAAATTTTCTATAGAATTAAAAATTGAACAAAATTTTCTATAGAAATAAAATTTCGACAAAATTTTATTTAGAAATAAAATGTTGACAAAATTTTCTATAGGAATACTTCATACATTTTCTGTAGAAATAAAATTTTGAAAAAATTTACTACAGAAATAAAATGTTGAATAAATTTTCGATAGAAATAAAATGTTAACAAAATTTTCTATAGAAATAAAATTTTGACAAAATTTTCTATAGAAACAAAATTATTACAAAATGTTCTATAGAAACAAAATTATTACAAAATGTTCTATAGAAATAAAATTATGACAAAATTTTCTATAGAAATACAACTTTGAAAAAAATGTTCTATAGAAACAAAATTTTGACAAAATTTTCTATAGAAATAAAATTTTGACAAAATTTTCCATAGAAATGAAATTTTGACAAAATTTTCTATAGAAATTTCGACAAAATTTTATATAGAAATAAAATTTTGACAAAATTTTCTATAGGCATACTTCATAAATTTTCTGTAGAAATAAAATTTTGAAAAAATTTACTACAGAAATAAAATTTTGAATAAATTTTCTATAGAAATAAAATGTTGACAAAATTTTCTATAGAAATAACATTTTGACAAAATTTTCTATAGAATTAAAATTTTGACAAAATTTTCTATAGAAACAAAATTATTACAAAATTTTCTATAGAAATAAAATTATGACAAAATTTTCTATAGAAATACAACTTTGAAAAAAAGATTCTATAGAAACAAAATTTTGACAAAATTTTCTATAGAAATAAAATTTTGACAAAATTTTCCATAGAAATAAAATTTGGAAAAAATTTACTATAGAAATAAAATTTTAAAAAAATTTTCTATAGAAATAAAATTTTGACAAATTGTTCTATAGAAATAAAATTTTGTCAAAATTGTCTATAGAAATAAAATGTTGATAAAATTTTCTTTAGACATAAAATTTTTACATTTTCTATTAAAATAAAATTTGGCAAAATCTTCTATAGAAATAAATTTTTTAGTAATAAAATTTTGACAAAATTTTCTACAGAAATAAAATTTTGACAAAATTTTCGATAGAATTAAAATTTTGACAAAATTTTCTATAGAAATAAAATTTTGACAAACTTTTCTTTAGAAATAAAATTTGGCAAAATTTTCTATAGAAATAATGCCCAACCTGGCTCTGAACACAAGTACTCATAAGGTCTTGTATCAACCCTTGCGAGGATCTCACTGCACGCAAAGGGATCCTCGGGGTCAACAACATGGGCGACTACATATACAGGCACAGATAACGGCTCCAAAATTAAATAATTGTTATACCCTAAACCACAGGGTATAATAAGTTTGATCTGCCAAAAAATGTGCCTACCAGAAATATTCATTTTAGACCCCATAAAATATATACCGATCGACTCAGAATCACCTCATGAGTCGATCTAGCGCTTGCTGTCCGTCCGTCTGTCTGTCCATGCAATTATTAACCGATTTTGATGAAATTTGGTACAGGGAGTTTTTTGGGTACAAGGACGAACGCTATTGAATCGGATCAAATTTAGACATAGCTCCCATATATATGTATCGCTCGATTTCGACAAATGGGGTCACTTTGCACTTTTTTACTAACCGATCGTCGTCAAATTTAGCACAAAATAATCATCTGCATCACCCTTTTAGGTCATAAAACCCTTATTTATCAACCGATCTTACTCAAAGTTGGCTAAATGTAATCTTCTCTAGCACTAACTATATGTGCAAAAAATCATCGAAATTGGTTCAGATTTAGCTATAGCTCCCATATATATGTGCCGACCGATTTTGGCTATAAAATTTGGCTATAAAACTCTTATTTATCAGACGATAGTACTCAAAGTTGGCCAAATGTAATCTTCTATAGCACTAACTGTATGTGCAAAATTTCATCGAAATCGGTTCAGATGTAGATATAGCTCCCATATATGTATCGCTCGATTTTGAAAAATTTTCCCCTAATAACCTTATGTTTGACCATAGAGGCCTAATTTCTTAATTGATCTTTCTCAAATTTTGCACAAGGTAACCTTTTGTGGTATTAATCAAACCCACAAAATATTATGCAAATTGGTTCAGATTTACATATAGCTTCCATATATATGCATCGCTCGATTTTCCCAAATTTGGCCATAATACTCTTATTTCTTAACCAATGCTACTCAAATTTCAAATTTTTATGTACTAGCCGATCGTATTTATACGTACTTGTAGCTCCTACATAAGAATATTGTTCGATTTTTACAAATTTGGATTTATTGCCCACACTAATTGATCGATTTTCTCTTTTTTTAATAAGGGGCTCAATATTAATGGCATACTAACTCCGTAGGTGCAATATCAACTACAGCCAGTGTTGCTACAAGTAGGGAAATTCCCTATATGTAGATTTTTTTCTAATATTTAGCGTCTTGTAGGGACGGGCCACAATGTAGGGGCATTTTGTAATAATTGTCACATTTTGGTGGTTCTACCAAACAAATATTTCTATTGAAATTTTTGTCAAAACTTTATTCCTGTAGAAAATTTTGTCAACATTTTATTTCTATAGAAAATTTTATCAAAATTGTATTTCTATCGAATTTTTTTTTTTTTTCAAAATATTATTTCTATAAAAAATTTTTTCCAATTTTAATTTCTTTCTCACTGACTATGAGCTATAGTCAGATTGAGACAAAGCACACATAAACATGTACCCCTTAATTTTCTTAAATATGCAACCGCGGCTTATCTCCCAGACCTATATCAATGTTACCCCACAAGTGCTTATGATTACTAATTCAGTAAGGATGGTTTAGGGTATGATATAGTCGGCCCCGCCCGACTTTCTGCTTTACTTACTTGTTTTAACTGACTTAGTCTTCCGAGTTTGATTGAAAAGTTAATTGTATCATTTAATCGTTTAATGAAAAATTTTAAAAAGATTCAATCATTGACCTAATTGACTTAATGTTTCTAGTTTGATTAAAAAGTTAATTGTATTTTGGTGATATTTTTTTCTTTGCACTGTGCAATACGATTACAAGAATTTCAAAAGAAGAAGAAAAAAATCAGTGTGAAACTCAATGTTATTATTTCGTCAAAGAGGATAAAACGACTAAAGGAAACTCTACTCGTATGAGGGTGGAATTTCAATTGTTTGTCATGAAATATAGCCTCATACGATAGTGGCGAAAGTGGAGCTAGAGCACAATAACAGTCAGCACAAACACCCAATTCCTCAAATTCCAAATTCCACTCAAGACAATTGAACTTAAGCATTAAATTTAATGCCATAACAAACGGGGGATTTATGTGATGGGGATCAAACAAACGTCACAGGAATAAATCGATGTTCGCTCATTTCATTTTCGCTTTTGCTTTCATTTCTTCCCTCTGGACTTGCTTTGGCCATGATAAAATATTCTTACATCCTACATCTGCTTCAGTAATTTTGCGTAGTCATGTTTGAAAAAGTTTTTTATTCATTTCTTGGTGTTGTTTGTATGTTGGCAATTAAGATCCTCTGCTGAAAGACTTCCTTCCTACCATCTTCAATATTTAAGGTGGGAAAAAAACTTAAAGCACAAACTCATGAAGCATTTATAGTAAATGACTTTGTCATTGACTTCATCATCATCATCATTTTTGTCAACCTACAACACCTTAATGAAGTAAGACGCTGGACTGAGAAACCAAAATAATGGATGAAGGATGGATGTCCTTAAACTCAGCCACTCCATTAAAAGATATACAACAATGGGGAAGGGTAACACGTGTTGAAATATTAGTTAACTCAGCAACTTGGATGGTGGAATGCTATTTGGTGACATGTACCTTTTTCCATGAGAGATTTGTTTTCACGTGCCTTGAAAATTAAGAGTACACCTGATGGTTGGGTTAATTTTTATACCCTCCACCATAGGATGGGGGTATATTAACTTTGTCATTCCGTTTGTAACACATCGAAATATTGCTCTAAGACCCCATAAAGTATATATATTCTGGGTCGTGGTGAAATTCTGAGTCGATCTAAGTATGTCCGTCCGTCCGTCTGTCCGGCTGTCCGTCCGTCTGTGGAAATCACGCTAACTTCCGAACGAAACTAGCTATAGACTTGAAACTTGGCACAAGTAGTTGTTATTGATGTAGGTCGGATGGTATTGAAAATGGGCCATATCGGCCCACGTTTACGTATAGCCCCCATATAAACCGATCCCCAAATTTGGCTTGCGGAGCCTTCCGGAGCAGCAAAATTCATCCGATCCGGTTGAAATTTGGTACGTGGTCTAAGTATTCGGTCTCTAACAACCATGCAAAAATTGGTCCATATCGGTCCATAATTATATATAGCCCCCATATAAACCGATCCCCAGATTTGACCTCCGGAGCCTCTTGGAGGGGCAAAATTCATCCGATCCGGTTGAAATTTGGTATCTGATGTTAGTATACGGTCTCTAACAACCATGCAAAAATTGGTCCATATCGGTCCATAAATATATATAGCTCCCATATAAACCGATCCCCAGATTTGATCTCCGGAGCTTCTTGGAGGAGCAAACTTCATCCTACCCGATTGAAATTTGGTACGTGGTGTTAGTATATGGTCTCTAACAACCATGCAAAAACTGGTCCATATCGGTCCATAATTATATATAGCTCCCATATAAACCGATCCCCAGATTTGACCTCCGGAGCCTCTTGGATGAGCAAAATTCATCCGATCCAATTGAAATTTAGTACGTGGTGTTAGTATATGGTCTCGAACAACCATGCAAAAATTGGTCCATATCGGTCCATAATTATATATAGCTCCCATATAAACCGATCCCCAGATTTGACCTCCGGAGCCTCTTGGAGGAGCAAAAGTCATCCGATGCGGTTGAAATTTGGTACATTTAAAATGTAAAAATTGTCAAATTTTATTACTATAGAAAGTTTTGTCAAAATTTCATTTCTATAGAAAGTTTTGTAAAAAGTTTATTTCTAGAGCAATGTTTGTCAACATTTTATTTCCATAGAAAATTTTGTCACAATTTTATTTCTATAGAAAATTTTGTAAAAAATTTATTTCTGTAGAAAATTTTGTCAACATTTTATTTCTATAGACAATTTTGTCAAAATTTTATTTCTATAGAACATTTAGTCAACATTTTATTTCTATAGAAAATTTTGTCAACATTTTATTTCTATAGAAAATTTTGTCAAAATTTTATTGCTATAGAAAATTTTGTCAACATTTTACTTCCATAGAAAATTTTGTCAACATTTTATTTCTATAGAAAATTTTGTCAAGTTTTTATTTCTATAGAATATTTTGTCAAAATTTTATTTCTATAGAAAATTTTTTGTCAAACTGAATTATATACGTATTTAATCGGCCCTTTTTTGTTTAATATATACCCCTTATGGACTAACTTACAATTTAGAAGACAGTATTAAAAAGTTTTACGATACCTTGCCATCGGCAAGTGTTATCGCAACCCAAGTAATTCGATTGTGGATGACAGCCTTTAGTAGAAGTTCCTACGCAATCCATGGTGGAGGGTACATAAGATTCGGCCTGGCCGAACTTACGGCCGTATATACTTGTTTTTTTAATTTATTTTATAACTTTAACCAGACGATTCAAACATTAGAATTTCTTAGGTTAATGTGAAACTATAACCATGCTCGAGAGGATTATATTTTGACGAAAACGATTTTCGACAAAAAATTTTAACATCTACTCCCTATAGTGAAGGGTGGTGCACACAGACATGGGAAACAAAAGTTTTATACATTTCTATACCTATGGCTCCAAATTGGATGGACAAGTGGGTTTTTGGAACTTAAAATTGCGAAAGTAGACGACGCTACTTTTATTCGATTTTCATGAAATCGGAAATCTAGAGGTATTTCAGGTCCATAAAAAAACTGTGCCAAATTTTGTATATATCAGTCCATGATTTGATATAGCGTCCATTTAGACCGATAGTTTATTGTCGTAAAGATCTATACCGTATATTGGGTCGTGTTTTAATATAGCTCCCATTCACTCAGAGAAGGAATATCATAAAATCGTGTGTTCCTAAATAGCTGTGCCCAATTTGGCATATATCGGTTCATGTTTTGATATAACCCTCATATAGACCGATTTACTTTTTGAAAGCATGGAAGTCTTAATTTTCA
This sequence comes from Haematobia irritans, assembly GCF_050003625.1. NCBI lineage: Eukaryota > Metazoa > Arthropoda > Insecta > Diptera > Muscidae > Haematobia > Haematobia irritans. Next base: position 113,081,885 of record NC_134401.1, read on the forward strand.
TCCGCTATGCTTTAAATATTAAATCCATAGATACTTTATGTTCGTAAAGAGCAGTACCAAATTTTGTACATAGAGGTCCATGTTTTGATACATACCCCATATAGATAGATCTCCCGATTTGATTTCTTGAGGGCACAAAAACCGTAATTTTCATTCGATTTGCTTGGCATTTAGAAATCTAACGGTATTTTGTGTTCCTACAGAGCTGTGTAAAATTTAGCATATCGGTCCATGTTTTCATATATCCCCATATAGATCAATCTTCCGATTTCGATTCTTAAGGGCATGAAAACCCCAATGTTCATCCAATTTCCTTAATATTTGAAATTTAGAAGTATTATAGCTTCATAAACAGATTTTAAGTCAGTTAAGTTGTGTCTTAAATTTGGCATATATTGGTCCATGTTGTGATATAGCCCCCATATAGACCCATATTAGTTGTAATTAAAAAGAAAAGAAAACTTCAGAAAATTTGGTCTCCCACTATTAACGTGAACTATAATTCTACTTTTGCACACAAATTGCTTCGATAAACTGTCAGTAAATTATTTTGAATAAGGTCCTATTTATAAAATTTTTAAAATTTTAAAAACTTTTTCACTTTCTCCAGGGTTTGAACTTGGGTTTGTCGGCACCATTACAGCAATTCTTAGTAGCACCGTTGCCACAGTTGGTAGAATTCCGCCAAATATGGTAGATATTTTACTGTTTGGTATGTTGGTAGAATTCTTGATGTTTTGGTTGGATTTTGCACAATATTGCTCTCCAACTAACATAAGAGGTACTTCATAAATTTTCTATAGAAATAAAGTTTTAATAAAATCTTTTAGAGCAATAAAATTTTGACAAAATTTTCTATAGAAGTGAAATTTTGACAAAATTTTCTATATAAATAAAATTTTGACAAAGTTGACAAAGAAATAAAATTTTGACAAAATTTTCTATAGAAATAAAATTTTAATACATTTTTTTTTAAAAATTTTGAAAAAATTTTTTTATAGAAATAAAATTTTGATAAAATCTTTTAGCGAAATCAAATTTTGACAAAATTTTCTATAGAAATAAAATTTTTAGAGAATTTTCTATAGAATTCAATTTTGACAAAATTTTCTATAGAAATAAAATTTTGAAAACTTTTTCTCTGGAACTAAAATTTTGATAAAATCTTTTACAGAAATAACATTTTTAACTAAATTTCCTACAGAAATAAAATGTGTAGAAAATTTTCTATAGAAATAAAATTTTGAAAAACATTTCTATAGAAATAAAATTTTTTAGTGAAATCACATTCTGACAAAATTGTCTATAGAACTAAAACTTTGATAAAATCTCTTAGCAAAATAAAATTTTGATAAAATGTTTTAGTGAAATACAATTTGGACAAATTTTTTTATAGAACTTAAATTTTGATAAAATCTTCAGAGAAATAAATTTTTGTATAAAAATAAGAGTTTGACAAATTTTTGTATGGAAATAATATATTGACAGATTTTTTAATAGAAATAAAATTTTGACAAAATTCTCTATAGAAATAAAATGTTGAAAAAATTTTCGATAGATAAAAAAATTTTGACAAAATTTTCTATAGAAATACATTTTTGACAAAATTTTCTATAGAAATAAAATGTCGACAAATTTTTCTATAGGAATAAAATTTTGACAACATTTTGACAAAATTTTCTATAGAACTAAATTTTTGAAAAAAATTTTCTATAGAAACAAAATTTTGACAAAATTTTCTATAAAAATAAATTTAGACAAAATTTTCTATAGAAAAAAAATTTTGACAAAATTTTCTATAGAAATAAAATTTTAACAAAATTTTCTATAGAAATAAATTGTTAACAAAATTTTCTATAGAAATAAACTTTTGATGAAATCTTTTAGAGAAATAAAATTTTGATTAAATTTTTTATAGAAATAACTTTTTTACAAATTTTTCTATAGAAATACAATTTTGACAAAATTTTCTATAGAAATAAAATTTTGAAAAATTTTTATAGAATTAAATGTTTATAAAATCTTTTAAGAGAAATAAAATTTTGACAAAGTTTTCTGTAGAAATAAAATTTCGACAAATTTTTTTATAGAAATAAATTTTTTACAAAATTTTCTATGGAAATAAATTTTTGACAAAATTTTCTATAGATATTAAAAACTTGACAAAATTTTCTATGGAAATAAATTTTTGAAAAAAAATTCTATAGAAACAAAATTTTGACAAAGTTTTCTATAGAAATAAAATTTTGACAAATTCTTTTATAGAAATAAATTTTTTACAAAATTTTCTATAGAAATACATTTTTGACAAAATTTTCTATAGAAATTAAAATTTTGGCAAAATTTTCTATAGAAATAAAATTTTGATAACATTCTCTATGCAAATAAAATTTTGATAAAATTTTCTATAGAAATAAAATTTTGGCAACATTCTTTATAGAAATAAAATATTGACAAAATTTTCTATAGAATTAAAAATTTTGACAAATTTTCTATGGAAATAAAAGTTTGCAAAATAAGAAGTTTTTGTTTGGTAGTTTGTGGTAAAATGTTCTTTAAATTTTGGTAGATTATTTTTGGCTCGAGTAACGACCGTGGGGTTAAAATTTTTAATATTATTTTTATTTTTTTTACCAGTTTATAGATTTTCTTTTCTTTTTTTTTGTGGCATTTAATTGTCCAAAATTTAAAATTTGACTTTAAACGGCCAAATTTTTAAGACTGGTTAAAAATAATTTCATCGGAAGTGGAAAAATTTTGATGAAGGATCCTGGTATGCTCTTATAAAGAAATGTTTGTGGAAAAACTTCCAATTTATTTGCTGGCAATATTTATTAGTACTATCTGGGAATTGCGTTGACCTCTTTTCATTTTATGTATATGTATTTAAAATTCTCAAATCCCGAAGAAATAGATTTGGGAGTCAATTATCCAATTCGGAACCAAACTAAAAATTAAATTCCTTTTCCTCTTAACTATTTTATTATCCTTTCCTTTCATTTTCCTAGAATGCTACGGCAGCAAGGAAAAAAACGTTAACCACTCTTGTGCCAAACACACATAATAAGGCAGCACAGCATCCACAAAAGTCAAAATGTTCATGAAAATTTAAGTGGATACGAAACTCTTAAACTAAGACATATCCGGCCAATATGCCATTGTTATTTCGGAATGGGGATAATGAATTCGGGAAAACTCAGAACACACAAACACTTTCGCACAGACTTTCCATGGAACAATCATAAAGTTTAATCAACGCAGTGATAAATCCTAATAACACTTGAACTGAACTCTCATAAATATGTCAGTGGTGTCATTGTGATGCTGTGTGACCAGAGCGAGATGTGAAAGTCATCTTGAGTATTAAAACGAATGTTCGCATATTAGAGGTGGAGATGGAGGTGGCGGTGGAAAATGATGAGGAAGCCCTATTGCCATCAATGACATGAAATTCTGCCACAGCTACTGGGAAATAGACGATGATGATGATGATGATAATGACGATGACGGTACCTTCACCCATTGATTTAATAGGGGATTCGAGTGTGGATGTGGCTTTTCCCTTCGTAACGATTTAATTTCACAATTAAGCCTATACCGCCGTTGTAGTCTGCCTCTTGCGTCACTTGTGTGAACATTGTCCATTGATTTAGGGAGAAAATCAGCGTGAGATTTGCCTACCTATCGCCCCAATGACAATGTCGTCATTGAACATTGAGCTACAGCTTTGCCAGTTCATGTATAGGCAGGCGAATGTCTGGCGAATGAAAAGTCAGTGATACATTTTAATTGGAAATTATGTTCGTAATGCAATGAATATAAAATACTGGATGGATAATCCAATTTAAAATGAAGACATTCAATATTCTCCTACCAAATCGAGGATGGGAAATGAGGATTTATCACAATTAAGAAACACTTGCCGTTGCCATAGATAAGATTCTGCATAGTAACCCATGAGTAATTTGGTATTGCAAACACATTTTTGAATTTTTGCTTTATTGGCAGGTGGTGCTTCAGACTAGAGGTGTGCACGTGACACGCGTGATTCACACGTGAGTCGTGAATAAAATCTGAAGGAACTCTCGTAAATGTGCGTGAATGGGACTAAAACAAATATATAATAAAATTTCTGCAAAATCACGTTCAAGAAAAAAATAAGATTTAATTCTTACTTGTATCTTAACTGAAATTAATCTAGCTATCGAACTATATTTTATATTTGCATTTTGTTACCTTTGCTCATTCCCGGTTAGAAAATGTCGTGAGTCTCGTGAATTGTCATGAATCGTATGTGAGCGTGAGTATGTAAAAGTAGTTCGTGCGGGAGCGTGCGTTAGTACTGCTTTTTATTTCGTGAATGTACTTGAGTGAGAGTGGCTACGACACTTATCGTGCGTGAGCTTGTGTGAGCGTGGGTGAATAAATATTTGGCTTCGTGAATGTGCGTGAGTGTGAGTGAAATTTCACTCACTCGCACACCTCTACTTCAGACTTCAAGAATTTTATGAACTGTATTAATTTGAAGACAACCAATTGCAAATTAAAATACAAAGTAAGTATGTATGGACACCAAGTCCGCAAGTTCAATACAGCTTGGTTGATATGTAATGCAACAAATATATATGTATATTTTTATACCATCCACCATAGGATGGGGGTATATTAACTTTGTCATTCCGTTTGTAACACATCGAAATATTGCTCTAAGACCCCATAAAGTATATATATTCTGGGTCGTGGTGAAATTCTGAGTCGATCTGAGCATGTCCGTCCGTCACGCTAACATCCGAACGAAACAAGCGATCGACTTGAAATTTTGCACAAGTAGTTGTTATTGATGTAGGTCGGATGGTATTGCAAATGGGCCATATCGGTCCACTTTTACGTATAGCCCCCATATAAACGGACCCCCAAATTTGGCTTGCGAATCCTCTAAGAGAAGCAAATTTCATCCGATCAGGCTGAAATTTGGTACATGGTGTTAGTCCACATCGGTCCATAATTATATATAGCCCCCATATAAACTGATCCTCCAATTTGGCTTGCGGAGCCTCTAAGAGAAGAAAATTTCATCCGATTATTTATAGCCCCCATATAAACCGATCACCAGATTTGACCTCCGGAGCCTCTTGGAAGACCAAAATTCATCTGATTCAGTTGAAATTTGGTACGTGGTGTTAATATATGGCCTCACACACCCATGCAAAAATTGGTCGAAATCGGCTCATAATTTTATATAGCTCCCATATAAACCGATCCCCAGATTTGACCTCCGGAGCCTCTTGGAAGAGCAAAATTCATCAGATTCGGTTGAGATTTGATACGTAATGTTAGTATATGTTATCCAACAACCATACAGGAATTGGTTCATATCAGTCCATAATTATATATAGCCCCATATAAACCGATCCCCAGATTTGACCTCCGGTGCCTTTTGGAGAAGCAAAATTCATCCGATCTGGTTGAAATTTGATACGTGGTGGTACTATATGATATTTAATAGCCATGCCAAAAGTGGTCCATATCAGTCCATAATCATATATAGCCCCCATATAAACCGATCCCGAGATTTGGTTTTGGAGCCTCTTGGAGGAGCAAATTTCATCCTAGTCAGTTGAAATTTGGTACATTGTGCTAGTATATCGCCGTTAACAACCATGCCTAACGAGGTCCATATCGGTCTATAGGTATATATAGCCCTCAGATAAATCGATCCTCAATCACAAAAAATTGGTCCATATCAAGTTCATAATTGTATATAGCCCCCATATAGGCGACCCCCATATTTCAATTCTGCATGACAGTCTTTCGTAGAAGTTTCTACGCAATCCATGGCGGAGGGTACATAAGATTCGGCCTGGCCGAACTTACGGCCGTATATACTTGCTGTTTTTTTTTATTGTCCAGAATCAAAAACTATTGGAAATAATATCAAATTTTAATATCGGGTTAAATTTGTTCGAATTAGCTACCTTTGGCACAAATTATGGTCTTCAACATTCCGACAAAGCCATCAGACTCTGCAAGAAAGTCGTTTATTGATATTTTGCTCCATTCCAAAATAACCTCAGGGCAAAAGGCAAAGAGATTGAAATCCGGAATTTTTTGTGGAGGCTTCTTCTAAGTCACCGTGGTCTTCAACATTCCGACAAAGCCATCAGACTCTGCAAGAAAGTCGTTTATTGATATTTTGCTCCATTCCAAAATAACCTCAGGGCAAAAGGCAAAGAGATTGAAATCCGGAATTTTTTGTGGAGGCTTCTTCTAAGTCACCGTGGTTCAAGGGATATCGTGCACGATTGCTACTCTAGCAATATCAAAATTTGTAGAAAATTTTACCAAACAAGCAAATCTTATTCTTTCAAAATTTTATTTCTACAAAGAGTTTTGTCAAAATTTTATTTCTCTAGAAAATTTTGTCGAAATTTTATTTCTATAGAAAATTTTGTCAAAATTTTATTTCTATGAAAAATTTTGTCGAAATTTTATTTCTATGGAAATTTTTATCAAAATTTTATTTCTATGAAAAATTTTGTCGAAATTTTATTTCTATAGAAAATTTTGTCAAAATTTTATTTCTATAAATAGTCGTGGTTTCAATCCCAGTTTCAACCGGACACCAAAAAGTTTTTCAGCGATGGGTTATTCCCTCTCAGTAATGTTGTTGACCGTGCTTAGTGTTTCAAATCTTCTCTAAATGGTTTCAACGAATAATGAAACTCCGTTCGGACTCGGCTATAAGAAGGAGGTCTCTTGTCAGAGAGCTTAACATAGAATCGAGCAGCACTCAGCGATAAAAGGGTAGTTCAATACTTTTCAGCAGTGAAATAACAGGTAAGATAAGCAAGGTAGACGTTCAATCGATCACATATGACATTAACAATGGGCCCGGAGCCCGGTTGTCACACCAACTGTGGTAGGTAGGTAGAAATAAAATTTTGGAAAAATTTTTATAGAAATACAATATTGACAAAATTTTCTATATAAGTAAAAGTTTGAAAAACGTTCTATTGAAATAAAATTTTGACAAAATTTTCTATAGAAATAAAATTATGACAAAATTTTCTATAGAAATAAAATTTTGACAAAATTTTCTATACAAATAAAATTTTTACAAAATTTTCTATACAAATAAAATTTTTACTAAAATTTCTATAGAAATAAGATGTTGACAAAATTTTCTATAGAAATAAAATTTTTACAAAATATGCTACAAATATAATGTTTATTGTTTTGTTATTGTTGGATTATTCTTCAAGCATTCACAACAATTTTTATAGAAATAAAATGTTGAGAACATTTTCTATAGAAATAAAATGTTGACAAAATTTTCTATTGAAATAAAATTTTGAGAACATTTTCTATAGAAATAAAATTTTGACAAAATTTTCTATAGAAATAAAATTTTGACAAAATTTTCTATAGAAATAAAATGTTGACAAAATATGCTATAGATATAATGTTTATTATTTTGTTATTGTTGGTTTATTCTTCAAACATTATTTTCGTTTTTGATTTCAGCTTAAAACCATGCATTGACTAAACAACAAATGTACCCAACAAAAAAAGCTTCGCCAAAAAAGAAATGAAAATGTTCTTTTTGGATTCGGAAGTGGTGCAAAATTGACGCAGAAGCGATGAATTTAACATGGGCTTGTCATAGGACGGAAGTCCTCCATTTCAACAGCCGGTGCACTGAATTTGCATCACTTCTGGAGGTGTGATCCGAATTCAATGTTTTGGATGTAAATTAAAAAATTCTGTGATATTTTGGCAAATAAATAATTTTTATAATTTTTTATAATTTTTAATGGATTCTAACTCTTGTCTTAAACGTTTGACCTCATATATTTTCAAAAATGCAAAATTTTTTCAGATTTGGAAATTTTTTCGACAAAATTTAAATAATTTGTACCATTTTATAAATTCCCATACTGTTTATAACCAATTTGCAACATACAAAGTTAAAAGTACCCATCAAAAATATGAAAGCATATTGTAAAAAATTGAATGAAAAAAAACTTCTTGTGTAGTTAAAATAAAGAACATCATTGGGAGCACATCCTATGAAAGTGCTTTTAAAGTTATGCCTTTGGAAGAACTTGCAAATTTTTTTGCTGGGTAGCTTAACCAACAGTTGAAACAGTTGCTTGTCAAATTTATTTGTGCAAAGCCCTATAGACTGCAAGATGGTTGGATGTAGAGCTGTTTCGGAATTATCATATTCCTCATCAGCATCTTATACTTGCAGCAAAACTATCAACCACTTATCAGAATAAATAATGTGAACTACACTACACTTGAACCTCCCGAAAAAAGGTTTTTCATAGTCGGCTTTTGCCTAAACAAAATTTTGAAAGTTGGACAAAATTTTCTATAGAAATAAAATTTTGACCAAATTTTCTACAGAAATAAAATTTTGACAAAATTTTCCATAGAAATAAAATTTTGACAAAATTTTCTATAGAAATAAAATTTTGATAAAATTTTGACAAAATTTTCTATAGAAATAAAATGTTGACAAAAATAAAATTTTGACAAAATTTTCTATAAAAATATAATTTTGAAAAAAATTTAAGAAATACAATTTTGACAAAATTTATTATAGAAATAAAATTTTGACAAAATTTTCTACAGAAATAAAATTTTGACAAAATTTTCTATAAGAATAAAATTTTGACTAAATTTTCTACAGAAATAAAATTTTGACAAAATTTTCTATAGAAATAAAATTTGAACAACATTTTCTATAGAAATAAAATTTTGATAAAATTTTCTATGGAAATAAAATTTCGACAAAATTTTCTATAGAAATAAAATTTTACAAAATTGTCTATAGATATAAAATTTTGACAAAATTTTCTATAAAAATATAATTTTGAAAAAAACAAAATTTAAAGAAATAAAATTTTGACACAATTAATTATAGAAATAAAATTTTGACAAAATTTTTATAGAAATAAAATTTTGATAAAATTTTCAATAAGAATAAAATTTTGACAAATTTTCTGTAGAAATAAAATTTTGAGAAAATTTACTAAAAAAAAATTTCTATAGAAATAAAATTTCGACAACATTTTCTATAGAAATAAATTTTTGACAAAATTTTCTATAGAAATAAAATTTCGACAACATTTTCTATAGAAATAAAATTTTGACAAAATTTTCTATAAAAATAAAATTTGACAAAATTTTCTTTAGAAATAAAATTTTGACAAAATTTTCTATAGAAATAAAATTTTGACAAAATTTTCTATAGAAATAAAATTTTCACAAAATTTTCTATAGAAATAAAATTTTGTCAATTTTCTATAGAAATAGAATTTTGACGAAATTTTCTATAGATATAAAATTTTGACAACATTTTCTACAAAAATAAAATTTTGACAAAAATTTTTATAGAAATAAAATTTTGACAAAAATTTTTATAGAAATAAAATTTTAACAAAATTTTGACAAAATTTTCTATAGAAATAAAATTTTGAAAAAATTTTCTATAGAAATAAAATTTTGAAAAAATTTTCTATAGAAATAAAATTTTGACAAAATTTTCTATAGAAATAAAATTTTGACAAAATTTATTATAGATATAAAATTTTGACAAAATTCTCTATAGAAATAAAATTTTGACAAAATTTTCTATAGAAATAAAATGTTGACAAAAATTTTCTATAGAATTAAAATTTTGGAAAAATTTTCTATAGAAATAAAATTTTGAAAAAATTTTCTATAGAAATAAAATTTTGAAAAAAATTCTATAGAAATAAAAGTTTGACAAAATTTTCTATAAGAATAAAATTTTGACAAAATTTTCTATAAGAATAAAATTTTGACAAAATTTTCTATAGAAATAACATTTTGAGAAAATTTATTATAGAAATAAAATGTTGACAAAAAATTTTCAATAGAAATAAAATTTTGACAAAATTTATTATAGAAATAAAATTTTGACAAAATTTTCTATAGAAATAAAATTTTGACAAATTTTTCTATAGAAATAACATTTTGAAAAAATTTTCTATAGAAATAAAATTTTGACAAAATTTATTATAGAAATAAAATTTTAACAAAATTTTCTATAGAAATAAAATTTTGGTAAAAGTTTCTATAGAAATAAAATTTAAAAAGAATTTTCTATAGAAATAAAACTTTGACAAAATTTTCTATAGAAATAAAATTTTTACAAAATTTTCTATAGAAATAAAATTTTGACAAAATTTTCTATGGAAATAAAATTTTGACAAAACATTGTATAGAAATAAAATTTTGACAAAATTTTCTATAGAAATAAATTTTGACAAATTTTCTATAGAAATAACATTTTGACAAAAATTTTCTATAGAAATAACATTTTGGAAACATTTTCTATAGAAATAAAATTTTGAAAAAAAATTCTATAGAAATAAAATTTTGACAAAATTTTCTATATTTCTATAGAAATAAAATGTTGACAAAATTTTCTATAAAAATAAAATTTTCAGAAAATTTACTATAGAAATAAAATGTATCTTTGGAACAAGATACGCTTTTTGCCCAGTGTCTACACTCAGAGAAGAATGAACCCCGCCACGAGTTAAAATGAACTTACCTGTGAGAAAATTGAACTTCGTATGTCGCCAAAGAAATTGGTACCAACAGCAAGTTCATAAAGTTATTTCAATTTAAGAAAGAAATTGTACTAACAGTTAGTTAAACAGTATTTTACTACAATACCTGGTTGGAATTCATGAGTACATTTACATCAAAGGTAAGTTAAAAAAAAAACAGTCAACGAATGCATGTAACAGCAATATAGTTCAAATTTTATTTGTTGGAACAAACTAAAGTACCAACTGTTATACTTTCGAACTTGTAACAAATATGAGTTGTAGGTAGGTAGAGTAAAGAATACACGACGTTAAGTTGACATTTACTTTCACTTGATTAGTTCTTTATCGAAAATAAGTTTATATTTGCATGTTGTTAATACTATTTTTAATGGTGTTTAGTACACTTGGTACACAAATCTGAGTATATTTGCCTTATGTAGGAGTAAAAAGTTTTTACTACTTGAATTACAATGCAATCTCTGTAGGTACTATCATTACTGAGATCAAGTAAATAAATAGTACGTTTTAATATTTTTTGCTTGTGAGAAAGAATTTTTTAATAATAATTGAAATAACTTGAACTCACATAAAGTGTACATTTTCTAATATGGAGGTAAACATGTAATTACATGGAATAGTATTTACTCGTGAATGAGTTAATATATCATGGTACGGAGTTTACAAATTCAATAAGAACATATTAGATAAAAGTCCAATTGTACTCTCAGAAATACTTTTGGTAATAGCAATAGGTAGAACATTTGCTCATATTAAGTTCAAATATCAAAATCGATGTACTACCGTATAGTAAATTTTTTCTACCACCCAGCCTGTTTGTAATAAATATGCATTTTTGTCTCTTCATAGAGTTCAATTAAATCTTTATTTTTATAAGGTTCTTTTATAGAATTGTAGACAAACATTAATGTAATTATGCTTTAAATTTATATTTATTTTAAGAATTCTATGCTTTTTCATTTTTAGGAAATTATGTAAAACTTAAATTAAATTAAAATTTTATTTTAAAAAACAATTGTTAAATTATGCAATTTTATTATATTTTTGGTTTCTTATAATTGGAATATATACAAACGTCTTAACTTTTTTATTTTATGTACATAAATTTTAATAATTTTTAAATATTAAAATTCAAATCATGCATTTGATTATTTGGTAACGCTAATTTGGCTCCTAACGATTCTCTCATATTAAAATTAGTTATATAATACAAAAACGTAAATAATTATTTACCAGTGATATGTTCATACTGTATTGATCAGTAGTTTATATCAATTCATACTGAATAAGAACTTGTTCGTAGTTCGCTCTTACAAAAATTTAAATTTAACTTCTTTCCTACGAATTTTTGTAAAAAGTTGTCATCCAATAAAAATATATCTGTTCATTTTTACAAAATGGAAATATAGTTATTAACTTATAGGAAGGAAATATCTTCCATATTTGGGAGTACATACGTACTCAGGAATTTAATATAACAATATCTAATATTAGTTATTGGTTTACAGGTTAAACGGAACTAAGTACCTAATTGTACTAATTATATACTCCACCCGAAAATTTTTGTTCTATTCATAAATATGACTCACTATTTTTCTGCATAATAGCTAGTGGTATAATATACTCTCAGTCAGTTAAAATTCCTCCCATGCAATATATTTTAACTAATGTTAAGTAAAAAAGTTTGAACTGTGTCTTATGGATGGACTATACACATGATTACGACACTAATTTTTTTGAGACCAGTAAAAAATGCTGTTCTTTCGTAGTTAAAGCATACTTAATATTAAAATTTTTGTTAAACAAGTGCTTCGTCATAACGAGTAGTTGAATTTAATTAAACCTAAGTAAACTTTTACGATATTTCGGAAAAACATATACTCATGACTATGAAATCGGCTTGAGTCCATTTACTTACTAAAGGGAAGGATATGGCCATTCTGAGTGTACTTCAGATAAGTTCATTTTACAACAACAAAGTAAATTTTCTTCACTTGTAGGTAAATTTAACTAACTGTAAATAAAAATCATGAACTTACCATTAATATGAAATTTACTCGTAGTTACGATATGCATTTTTCTGAGTGTATATTCATTAATCTAAAATTCTATTGCAATGAACTATTCTGTCATGCATACATGTCTTGGATTTTAGGAAAAACAATTTGTTCTCCCTTCATCCTAAGGGCATGTGTCTTTGTTATGATTACTTTTCACATCAAGGGATTTGCTTTGTATGCAAAAACTAAGCATGTCAAAATTCCCAAAAGTCCCAAATACAAAGACTATTCATATGCCATACGAATGAATGTGAATGCATTACCTTAACTATCTTTACAGGTCGAAGGATATCATTGAAGCGTTAAGTGGTACATACATACACAGCAGCTGTGTTCAAAATTTGCCAAAAAATCTATGATAAGCCTTCCGAATGTACTGACGCACATGTACATATATGAGATTGGGTGTGTCGGTGTGCGAGTTTGTTTGATAAAGGCCAATCATTTGGGATGCATTCATTCGAAATGGCATTGATAAAAATATTATCGTCCAAATATTAATGAATATGGAAAGATCAAAAGGGATGACAATGCATTGGATATGAAAGATTCAGAGAATTCATAGATGAATGTTGATAATGGCAATGACAAAAAAATCTGGATTGTCATAAATATGAATTTAGCAAAATCCTGTATTATTAGTAAATATTTACTCAAATGGCAAATATTAATATTTACCAAAGCCTGTAATACGTTTATAGTTGACCAATGTAAATAAATTCTCTCACTCTCACTCTCTACAGGTTCCATGTCTCAAGTCGCAGGAAGTATGTGTGAGTGTGCATTTCCTATATCCGCCTTAAGCAAACAAGTAGCTTGTCCGTTTCCGTTTGCTTGTATTTATGCAGCCTTCGTGTTCGATTTTTTTATTTGTATTGACTTTTTCATATCCTTAATTCAACTCTCCTCTCTCAAAAGGATATCCTTATTTATTAAGTCTAGTATGTCAATACATTTCAGAGATTTTTTTATTATTTACTGGGTCTCTTCGAGTTTTTATTTTCTAATAATCATCGTTTTTTTTTTTTCATTTCCCCTATCCATTATCGAATGATATACGGCCACATAGTTCTTATATCACTCATCCTTATATCCTGTTCTATATTTCCTTGATTATCAATAAAGTTAATAAATATTAAATAGTTTATATATGTATGTATGTCCTTTCATGCCATATGTGCAAATTTTCCAAAATTTCCATTGCAAGTCAATGAATTCATTTTTCCTTGTGTGTGACAAAGGACCTCAAGACCATTGTCAAATGTTAGAGACTATAGAAGGAGGGTTGCTAATGTGAATGATTTGAAATCTAGATGAGCTAGAAATTCTCATTAGATGATATTATCATTAAATGGAACACAATTCACAGATGTCAATAGTGATTTATAGTTGCTGGAGTGCTTATGCCACATAAGCACATTTTTTCCAAGATAATGTCTATAATCAGATGACAATGTATGTGTCAGCAGAAATTTTTTGCAACTTCATTTCCATTTGAAGTAGACATTGTGCGACATGATGACATTCTGGGGGAGAGGAGCCACCTTTACAGACTAAATCAGTGACTATGAGGGGTTTAGTAGCATTTTCAGTAGATCTAATAAATAGTATTGGACTAAGTTCTAAACAAACTCCGCTAAATCAGTGGAGCTTTGAAAACAAGAACGAGGGTGGTTTCATAAATATTTAGCCTAAATAAAAAGTATATTTTTAAACAGATTTCATTTGATCTTAAACACAATGAAAAAAATATTGAAGTGATGCCAAAGATGTCATGTCCTTAAAATACGAATGCGAAGTTTTCTTAGCATAGAAGAAGATTTTCCCTGATACACAGAAAAAAATATCACCCAAATATTTCCAATTAAAAAGTTGATTGAAGTTGAAAAAATTTTCAATTAATAAATTAACTGATACAATTAACTTTTTAATCAAGATAGATGTATTAAATTAATTAATTTTTAATTATAAAACAAGTATATATGGCCGTAAGTACGGCCAGACCGAATCTTATGTACCCTCCATCATGAATTGCGTAGAAAGTTCTATAAATGGCAGTCATCCACAATTGAATAACTTGGTTAGTGTTAATACTTGCCAATGACCTTGCCATCTTAAAGCTTCTTAACATAGTCCTCTAATTTGTAAGTTAGTCCATACGTGGACTAAGTTAGTCCATACAACTTTTGTTATTGTGAAAAAAAAAATGGAAAAAAAGGAATTTCGTGTTTTGATAAAATACTGTTTTATGAAGGGGAAAAATACGGTTGAAGCAAAAACTTGGTTTCATAATGAGTTTCTGGACTCTGCCCCAGGGAAATCAACGATAATTGATTGGTATGCAAAATTCAAGCGTGGTGAAATGAGCACGGAGGACGGTGAACGCAGTGGACGCCCGAAAGAGGTGGTTACTGACGAAAACATCAAAAAAAATCCGCAAAATGATTTTAAATGGCCGTAAAATGAAGTTAATCGAGAAAGCAGAGAACTTAAAGATATCAAAGGAACGTGTTGGTCATATCATTTATCAATATTTGGATATGCGGAAGCTCTGTGCAAAATGGGTGCCGCGCGAGCTCACATTTGACCAAAAACAACAACGTGTAACTCGTAATACACCCGAGTTTTTCCGTCGATATGTGACAATGGATGAAACATGGCTCCATCACTACACTCCTGAGTCCAATCGACAGTCGGCTGAGTGGACAGCGACCGGTGAACCGTCTCCGAAGCGTGGAAAGACTCAAAAGTCCGCTGGCAAAGTAATGGCCTCTGTTTTTTTTGGGATGCGCATGGAATAATTTTTATCGATTATCTTGAGAAGGGAAAAATCATCAACATTGACTATTATATGGCGTTATTGGAGCGTCTGAAGGTCGAAATCGCGGCAAAACGGCCCCACATGAAGAAGAAAAGTGTTGTTCAACCAAGACAACGCACCGTGCCACAAGTCATTGAGAACGATGGCAAAAATTCATGAATTGGGCTTCGAATTGCTTCCCCACCCACCGTATTCTCCAGTTCTGGCCCCCAGCGACTTTTTCTTGTTCTCAGATCTCAAAAGGATGCTCGCAGGCTGCAATGCAGAGGTGATCGCCGAAACTGAGGCCTATTTTGAGGCAAAACCGAAGGAGTACTACCAAAATGGTATCAAAAAATTGGAAGGTCGTTATAATCGTTGTATCGCTCTTGAAGGGAACTATGTTGAATAATAAAAAGAATTTTGAAAAAAAATATTTTTTTCTTCGTTAGACCGGGGACTTATCAGCCAACCTGTTACATCAATAACGACTACTTGTGCCAAGTTTCTAGTCGATAGCTTGTTTCGTTCGGAAGTTAGCGTGATTTCAGCAGACGGACGCATGGACGGATATGCTTAGATCGACTCAGAATTTCACCACGACCCGGAATATATACTTTATGGGGCTTAGAGCATTATTTCGATGTCTTACAAGGTATAAAAAGGTGCTAAGAATTAAAAAACCTCGTGGAAGTGAGAAATATGTGAAGGAAAATGCAATTAGCCAGAAAAGATTGTTTTTATACCCTCCACCATAGGATTGGGGTATATTAACTTTGTCATTCCGTTTGTAACACATCGAACACATAAGACCCCATAAAGTATATATATTCTGGGTCGTTGTGAAATTCTGAGTCGATCTGAACATGTCCGTCCGTCCGTCTGTTGAAATCACGCTAACTTCCGAACGAAACAAGCTATCGACTTGAAACCTGGCAAAAGTAGTTGTTATTGATGTAAGTCGGATGGTATTCCAAAAGGGCCATATCGGTCCATTTTTACATATAGCCCCCATACAAACGGACCCCCAAATTTGGCTTGCGAATCATCTAAGAGAAGCAAATTTCATCCGATCCGGCTGAAATTTAGTACATGGTGTTAGTATATGGTCCTTAACAACCATGCAAAAATTGGTCCACATTGGTGCATAATTATATTGAGCCCCCATATAAACCGATCCCCCGATTTGGCTTGCGGAGCCTCTAAAAGAAGCAAATTTCATCCGATCCGGTTGAAATTTGGTACATGGTGTAAGTATATGGTCTCTAACAACTATGCAAAAATTGGTCCACATCGGTCAATAATTATATATAGCCCCCATATAAACCGATCCCCCGATTTGGCTTGCGGAGCCTCTAAGAGAGCCAAATTTCATCCGATTCGGTTGAAATTTGGTACATGGTGTTTGTATATGGTCTCCAACAACTACGCAAAAATTGGTCCACATCGATCCATAATTATATATAGCCCCATATAAACCGATCCCCCATTTGGCTTGCGGAGCCTCTAAGAGAAGCAAGTTTCATCCGATCTGGCTGAAATTTGGTACATGGTATTAGTACATGGTCTCTAATGACCATGCAGAAATTGGTCCACATCGGTCCATAATTATATATAGCCCCCATATAAACCGATCACCAGATTTGACCTCCGGAGCCTCTTGGAAGACCAAAATTCATCTGATTCAGTTGAAATTTGGTACGTGGTGTTAGTATATAATATTTAACAACCATACCAAAAGTGGTCCATATCAGTCCATAATCATATATAATCCCTATATAAACCGATCCTGAGATTTACACGCAAAAAAATAATTCTTTCCTCCCAAACGAAATTTTAGACAAACAAAGTTCGTTTCTCATTTGCTTTTCGCTGTAAGGAAGTGTATTTGGAAGAAAAGTATATACTTTTTGTGATAAACGTTTATTCTTTTCCAGGATGTAAAAACAATTTCATAAAGACTAGCTCAAAAAAAACATTATTTTCTTGCTAATTGCATTGTCCCTCACATCTTTCTCACATCCACGAGGATTTTTAGTTCTTAACACCTTTTCCTGTAATACCAACAATGTAGAAGAAATTATACGATTTTATAAATTTTTAAAATTTTTTTACCTTTCGCCTGGACGGAGAATCGAACCGCGGACCATGCACATTGTAAGCCAACACACTAACCACTGAGCTATGTACCTGTTATGGTCATCAATAGATAAATACCCATATAAGTTATATTTATATAGCATAGCTTGCGGCGCCCAAGAACCGAATAAACAAAGTTTATTTAACAGAAACAAACATTTAGTTTGGCACCGTGGAGCAGTGGTAGCTACGTCCGACTCTCATACCAAGGGTCGTGGGTTCGATCCCTGCTTCGGCCAAAGTTTTTTTTTTTGCTTTTGTTTTTTTTTTACATATATTCCAGATATATTCGGAAGATTCCGAAAAAATATTCAACATTACATTGTACTATATCAAATTTTGAACTGTAAAATGTGTCTTATTAAAGACCTAAAGTCAGAAAAGAACAGTGTTTGATATAAACGAAATGGACTGTGTTGTTATTTTTATTGAAAAAATAAAAATTTTGTAACAAACGAATTTTTTTGGTGATAAAAGTTTAAAATTTTCGAAGCAATTCAAAAAACTCTAACAAAAGAAAAACGTTTTCGGTACACGTTTTCCAAACGTTTTTTTTCTTTGCGTGTAGTTGTAGAGCCTCTTGGAGGAGCAAAATTCATCCGAGTGAGTTGAAATTTGGTACATTGTGCTAGTAAATGGTCGTTAACAACTATGCCTAACTAGGTCCATATCGGTCTATAGTTATATATATAGCACTCATATAAATCGATCCCCAATCGCACAAAAATTGGTCCATATAAAGTTCATACTTGTATATAGCCCCCATATAAGCGACCCCCATATTTCAATTCTGGCTCCCTACGTACCGTGCAAAAGTTAATATCGATTCGTAATTATTTGTAGACTTATCTATACATAACTTTTTTGTCTAATATATACCACGTATGGACTAACTCACTATTTAGAAAACGATATTAAGAAGTTTTAAGATACCACAACCCAAGTAATTCGATTGTGGATGACATTCTTTCGTAGAAGCTTCTACGCAATCCATGGTGGAAGGTACATAAGATTCGGCCTGGCCGAACTTACGGCCATATATACTTGTTTTTAGTTAGTCTTCGAAATTGAAATTGTTTTTACATCCTGGAAAAGAATAAACGTTTATCACAAAAAGTATATACTTTTCTTCCAAATACACTTCCTTACAGCGAAAATCAAATTAGAAACGACCTTTGTTTGTCTAAAATTTCGTTTGGGAAGAAAGAATTATTTTTTTGCGTGTATATAAATACGAGTATACATGTATGTACATATAAACCTTTATATATTGCTCCCAACAAATTGCAAGGATATAGTATGGTATCCAAAAATTTGGTCTACAAAATGGTGAAGGATATATAAAAGCAGCACCACCCGACTTAAGACTTTCCTCATTTCTTTTTCTTTAATTTATTTTTTGCACAACTAAATAACTGGTGGTGTTAAAATGGCAACAACCAACATCGTAAAAGTCTGCTTATCGAAATATGTAAATTCCTCTTTTCAAATAAGCCGCCACGTAACACCCTCCACTTTTGATATTTGCTACTTTAAATCTCAATT
This sequence comes from Haematobia irritans, assembly GCF_050003625.1. Lineage (NCBI taxonomy): Eukaryota > Metazoa > Arthropoda > Insecta > Diptera > Muscidae > Haematobia > Haematobia irritans. The sequence continues at coordinate 113,101,039 of NC_134401.1, forward strand.
TATATCTTTAGCTCAATTTATCTGTATTTAAAGTCCACAACTAACAAATGCCATGGATGTCTTAAACATTTCTATTACTGTTCAGTGATTAAGAATTTAGCACATTTCTGCTCTACCACACTCCCTCTGCACAGCATCACAGTCACATGGACATTTTATCAAAAAGGGGATTTTGTTACACACACACACCGAGAAGGGAGACAGCTAGGATACACCCACTGTGACGAACATAGAAATCACTATGAGATTGTCTAACATAGTCCAAAAAGTAACTTTGGTAATGACCATGGTACACACTTCAAGGATTAGTTTAGGATTAAAAATTATGTCTGCATTTGTCTAGACGAGAGATATGGTCATTATGTTTGCCTTTGGGCTTGTTGGGCAGACCCACCGGAATGCAATGCCTCCAGAGAGATCATAAATAAATTGCTGTATTTGCTTTAGGGCCGGAATGTTTGTTTACGATAAAACATAAAACTTCCCATAATCCGGAAATGCTTATAATGAATTTGATACACTTTTTCTTTCTTACTTTCGGCTAAGTCCTGAGAATATTACGTTATAGCATTTGCCTGCCAGGCTTTAAGAAGAAAGAAGAAGACGAACTACCTGCAGACTATTACCAGAAAACAACAAAAAACACAAAATATTGAGATGATACATCTCTTTGGAGTTTTGCATATATTGTGGTATCAAATAACTTTGCTTCTTTTATAGTCTAGATATCGATAAGAAAAAAGGCTTGGCAACTGGTACATCCTCTTTGAGTCAATCGGACAGTGGTGAAGATGAAACAATATAACCACTTGCAAATTTCAGCTACAGCAAAAAAAAAAACTACTTTACTGCGAAACGAATTTTTTTTTTGTGATTTTCAAGTAAAATTTGTAAAGCATCATTTGTCTAAAATTTCGTTCATTGGAAAATAAAACTCTTCTTTAAGTGTATAACCAGCCAGCAAAAAAATTTTTGAAGTTCTTCTAAAGGCGCAACTTTAAAACCACTTCCAAAAATGTTCTCCCAAAGAAGTTCTTTATTTTAAGTGAACAGGAAGTTCATTTGAGTAAATTTTTTGTAACTCGCGCCACAATGTGAAACAGGGTATTATAAGTTGGAGCATATGTTTGCAACACCCAGAAGGAGACGAGATAGACACATGGTGTCTTTGGCAAAAATGCTCAGGGTGGGCTCCTGAGTCGATATAGCCATGTCCGTGAACACATTTTTGTAATCAAAGTATAGGCCGCAGTTTTAGTCCAATCGACTTCCAATTTGGCACAAATATGTGTTTTGGCTGAGAATAGAACTATATAGATTTTGGAAGAAATCGGTTCAGATTTAGATATAGCTCCCATATATATATATATATATATATATATATATATATATATATATATATATATATATATATATATATATATATATATATATATATATATATATATATATATATATATATATATATATATATATATATATATATATATTTATATATATATATATATATATATATATATATATATATATATATATATATATATATATATATATATATATATATATATATATATATATATATATATATATATATATATATATATATATATATATATATATATATATATATATATATATATATATATATATATATATATATATATATATATATATATATATATATATATATATATATATATATATATATATATATATATATATATATATATATATATATATATATATATATATATATATATATATATATATATATATATATATATATATATATATATATATATATATATATATATATATATATATATATATATATATATATATATATATATATATGGGAGCTATATCACAGGAGCCCACCCTGAGCATTTTTGCCAAAGACACCATGTGTCTATCTCGTCTCCTTCTGGGTGTTGCAAACATATGCACCAACTTATAATACCCTGTTCCACAGTGTGGAACCACTGTGGTCATATGAGTGTAAATCGGGCGAACGATATATATGGGAGCTATATCTAAATCTGAACCGATTTCAATAAAATGTTGCACACGTGACTATAGTACTAATTGTTCTTCTTGTGCAAAATTTTAAGGAAATTAGGGTAAAACTCTGGCTTCTGGGGCCATATAAGTCCATACCGGGCGAAATATATATATATATATATATATATATATATATATATATATATATATATATATATATATATATATATATATATATATATATATATATATATATATATATATATATATATATATATATATAATATATATATATATATATATATATATATATATATATAT